>NC_079517.1:9704656-9855607 GCF_000801105.2 Raphanus sativus
GGGTTCGGATATCCAATCTCTCATAATTCAATATCCGTTCGGGTATTTTGCTACTTCGGTTCGGATTTCGGTTCGGGTACCACTTCGGGTATCAGGTAAAGTGTCCACCCCTACTGGGGGATACAAATTGTTATGGAGCGAGAACTTTTGTTAGTATTGAGAAAATATTTGCACTGCGTTGGTATATATCGACAAATTATAATTTGACATTACATTAAAAGGTCTACGGTCGAATAGTCAACAAATTAATCTATTCATATAGACATATTTTCCAAAGAAGCTGGATTCAATGGTGCTTGCATGGATAATTCACTTCACTAGTAATCAGAAGATGACACCAGTTAGATGTCAACAGTTTTAAGTTGCATAACGAAGATGTCAACACTTTTACGCAAACATGATATTATGCTTAAAGAGTGATATACTACGGAATTGACTACTTTTTATGCTATAGTATTTAGAATCTTTATGTTATGTTTGGAGTCTATTCCGATGTATTTACAGATTTAAGTACATTATGTACGTTGTGGAGTTTATGGGGAGTTAGATGAAACTTAATTGGAAGTCAAACTCGTAGCTGATCATATAAAAAAAAGTCAGAATTGATACCTACAGGAAGTATTGGTCGACACACATCTTTGGTGTCGATCGACATCCGATACGAAAAATCTAGCTTAAGGACCAGATAATGATTTAGACCGAGAAGACTACACAAACTACACGAATGTCCCTGATGAGTTTTACCATGATAATGATTTAGGACCAGATATATATTTTGTGCTATTGTTTAGGCAAGACACACACATAAATTATTAGGGTTTTTAGAAGCTTAAGGTTTCGGAGAGAAGACCAAGAACTCCTTCGGAATATTGTGTTGAAACTCTGTTTTATCTATCTCTAATCTATCATGCAATTCATTCAGTTTATCTTTATGTTTTGTTTGATTATGTCTAAGTAGTAACCTTGTTAGACTTAGGGTTTGTATGGTATTGATGAATTATTGATTGTTAGAACTGTTAAGATGACTAATTTAGAATCCTTCACAAAGTTAGAACTTACTACTTGCATTCTAGAGTAGCTAACTAGAATCATGAATTAGGAGTTGACAACTACGAGAATAAGCGCATACCTGATAGTAATTATGTTGAGCTAGGTTGTTAAACACGAACTGTAGCTAGCTAATTTAACCAGCACTAGTGAACTTATCGATATGAATAACGTCTGTTTGGAAGCGTATCGATCGACACCCTATAGGTGTATTGATCGACACTCGTTCCTTGTGACAGGCGAGTGTGTTGACATGGATTCAGACTTGTAAATTCAGAGTGAGAACTGAATATCTGGCATTAGTATTCGAGTTCTAAGATTGATTATCACATGCACTTAGCAACTACATCATAATTAAAGTTACCTTAATCTGAAAGTCTAGCTTCTATCTTATCTTGTGAACTCAACTAATTTATCTTATTTACTGTTTATTACTATTTACTGTCTTAATCATATTAGGTGCCTAACTTGATCTTATATCTAATATTTTTATTGTATGTCGACGGTCTTTGTGGATTTGATCCACAAGTACTATATCCGATCTCTTCTTTGAGAGAGTTGACTCTAAGATTAATTTTAGCTTATCAAAAAGTAACTTAACATCTGACAATCTGACATTTTTCTCCTAGAGAAACCCTTAAATAAATAAATTAAAAAGAAACCCTTATGTATAAATTGTTTACTGTTATATCAATCACTTAAATAAATACATTGACGAGAATATATAACTTCTACATCATTATACGTCTAGAGCATATTACTAATGTAGTAATGTTTTGTCATCAGTTAAACGACTTGAGCCCTTGTTTATCACGACACATATTATCCTTTTCATTTGTAAAATATAAATGTCACAAACATAACTTAATTGGTTTACAATTTAGAAACAATACACACTAAATGCAGTCACTAGTTCACACGCAAGCACAAAACAGTGGAAACACTAATCAAGTTCCAGTCTCTCCATCTAACAGGCTCCAAAGTTGCTCAACGTCAAATGCGGAGGTTGCGCCTTTTTCTGTTGCTGTAGCTTCTGGAAAGAGTGCAGCTGGATCTGGGTTTTCATTTAGCAAACTCTCCCACCACATATTCTGACCATCCATCAAATTACTATCAAGCTCAGATTTATCGTCATCTTTGTTACATGTAGCAATACTTTCACAAACATTTTTGGTGTTGTTGGATCGAAGGCATAGAGGAACAACGTCAGGTTTTGGCATGCCAATAATATGGCTGCAGCCGTTGTTAACGGTGAATGATCGAGGTCGAGGTTTGAAAACGTCGATTTTTTGGGCTAGTGTAGTAGGAGAGCAAGGAATGTTTCTCTTTTCTTTTTTCATCTGGGTCTTACAACCTGGTTCATGTTTCTTACTCAAATGGGTGTTCCAGTAATTTTTGACATCATTGGCAGTCCGACCGGGTAATCTACCAGCAATTAAAGACCACCTAAGCATGCATTTGAAAGATTAGGGATCTATATGACGACGTAGCAATGGATCATTACATATGAAATAAAGTATTTTTATATACAAAAAAATGAAATGATTAGGCCGAATGAGGATACGAAATAAAGTTTTTTTTTTTTTTTTTTTTGACAAAAGATATAAATAAAGTTGAAATTATATCTTGAATGTAAACCTGTTTCCCAAAAGTTTATGAAGGCGAACAAGAAGATCAACTTCATCAGAGTTAAGTTTCCCTCTCTTGATACTTGGCTTCAAATAGTTCAACCATCTTAGTCTACAACTCTTCCTGCACCGATTCAGCCCTGCAAAACCAATAATTGACATAAATATTATTAAAAGGATGAAAAAGGACTGCTTCCGTGTCTCCTAAAATTTTATCATGAAGAATTTAAGTACACCAATAGAAATAGTGTATTCAACAGAAACACACGGGTTCGTGCAAGGAAATTTCACTGAGTTCATTTACTGAACGACAAACCAACAAAGAGAGTAGGCAAACTTAAATATGAACAGTATAAATGTACTTTTTTCATGAACAAAAACGAAAAAAATGATTGTGCACCCCGGTGTTAATTAATTTCTATATAGTAAACAGAGAAAGAGAATATACGTAGTATATGTATGTGTGTGCAAAATAATAAAAAATAACATACCAGCTTTTATTTTATTGAAAAAGAACATACCAGCTCTTAAAGGAACTTGGTGCCATTTCCCTTCTCCATACTTATCAATGCATTGCCTCAAGAGATTATCTTCTTCAGCAGTCCATGCACCTTTTCTCAGCCCTTTGGACGAACCCTCCATGGACCAACGATAAAATATTAGAAGTATGTAACCAAAATTTTATTTTTTTAAATATACGTAAAGGCAGGCTTGAGGAAAAGGGTTTCTATTGTGGCTTTACAAATCCTTCGAGGACTTTATTTATACACGTGACGGGCAAATGAGGGTAGTGACGTGCATGTCTAACATCCACATTTCATGTTTTATTCCTGTCTAATTTGCTAATTTAGTTAATTATGTTCTGTTACTGATTTAGACTAAATACAAAAAAGGTTCATAGCATTTAGTCTTTTCTTTGGACGTCATAGAATACATATCACTTAGTCTTTTCTTTGCACGTCATAGCATACATATCACTTAGTCTCTTCATATTTTTCAGTACTCCTAAAGACCAAACATGTAGATGGAAAACAGTTTATTCGTATGACTAAGAGAGGGAACAGCTACATGCACCAGAGTTAGAACAGAATTAGGAGAAAGGGTGGATGGTATGAGCACACCATTTGCAAAATAGTGTAATGTTTTTTTCTGTCAACAAATTTGTGTACACAAAACCAGCTACAACTATTATGAGTACACAAATCACTATTTCGCAAATTGTTCTTTATGTCGTATTTTAAGGTGTCATGTTGTTGAGTATGTACTTTTGGCAGAGAGTTCAAAAAAACATATTTACTTGAACCTCATTTGTTATTTAAAAGAATAAAACGATAAAATTCATCATAACCATTAGAGATTTTCATATTTAACGTTAGCCATTTGTTAGTATACAAATTCCTGCTCAGTAAAATAGGCCCGTAATTAAAAGAAGAGGAACGAAAGCGAAAGTGAAATAAAAAGCAAAGGTGAAATGAAGAAGCTAGCCTAAACCATATTGGACTTAGATGACAAGTTAATTAAAGCAGTAAAGATTGGAAAGCAAAATCAACTATGGAATGATTGTGTTTTGAAATTTGTAAGTATCTCTTGATATGTGCATGTATTTACCACAGAAGTAGCCTCCATTATTGTTTCTTACAGGTTTCAGTTTCACAATAGATGATCTTGGTTGATATCTTACTTCCTGTATCACAGGTAATCTCTGAAGTCTTAGATCAAACAAACTCTGTTTTACTGTAGTTTTGCACCCCATTGTGACCGAGTCCAAAGTTGGACTTGTCTACCCTTCCAAAAGAGAAAATCTTCTCCAGATCCTTGGTTCCACTATTCAACATGTGAATCTTGTTTCTAGTTTCAGATTTCTTTCATCAAAATCCATTGTGTCAGTGTCTAAGCAGTGCACATAGCTGTCTTCTTGGATTTAAACTTTGAGGGTGAACATCTGAGAAGTTTCTTTCCAAGCTTTATTGTCTTTGTATGTCTTTCCCCTGGTTTGTGCTTCATTTGCTATGGCACTCAGTTTTTCCACTGAGTTAAATGATTCATTCTCATCTATCTGCAGATTTTAAAACTTAGATGCAAGCATACAGATTCTTGATCTTTTCACATTTGATGATCCTTCACATGCTTTCTTTTAACTTATTCCCAGCTCACCATTTGTAATTACTTAATAGGAACCGAGCAAGTCTCTCTTTCAATAAGATGCAATCAAAGTGTTGAAAAAAAACAAAGGTCAGAAACATATAAAAACCCATAGCATTGATTTTTTACTTTTATCATAATAAGTATGCTGAAATCTCATATATTGGTTAATCCAATCTCATATTTGTTAATAGTGCACAATGGTATCAGGCTATCAGCAAAACAAGTGAGAATAGTGAAACTCTGTTTTACTGTAGTTTTACACCCCCATTGTAACCAAGTCCAACCCTTCTAACAGAGAGAATCTCTTCCAGATCCTTGGTTCCACTATTCAGCATGTGAATCTCTTCCAGACAGTTCTTCCTTGAGTTTCTCATTCGTTGTTTGAAGTAAGGCTTTCTCCTTTACGACATTCAGCTTCCCTTTTCCCAGTCTAAAACCCAACTATCATACATTTTCTGAAACTCAACCTAAAGATCAATATCATTGTCTTCATTGTTGCCGATTTCAGATGATCATTTATCAGTTTCATACCTGATTTCCTCTGTTTCAGATTCTCCTTCACTGTTAGACTTTTTTTCTGAGTCATTTTCAACAATTGATGTGAATGCCACATACGTCTTGGAAAAAGATTTCTTTTTAGCTTAAGTTAAGCCTAGAGTGGTAGTAATTATAGGGCTCTATAACGTGTGAAAGGGTAGAGAAAAGTGAGTTCATTACTCTGATTTTCTAATATAAATATGTAGTTGAAGATGTTGTGTAAGATGAGAGAAAAAATCAGTTTCTCCATCTCATTTTTTGCTATCTACTTGATTTCATCTCATTCTCTTTTTTCAGTCTCTATAAGAAAACTTGTTCTCTTGCTCTATAAGAATGAGGATATAACATAAAAAGTTAATATATTTTATATTGAAAATTGAAAACGCTAGCTGATTTGAAACAAGAAATTTCTATAAAAGTCATGTATTAAAAAAACTTTCTAACAAACTTCCTGTAATATAAAAATAGATCTAGTAAGCAACATCCTCATGCTCAAGACCTGAGACATCTATCCACTCAAGCTGAAGCTCGACCTCTCCACACTCAACGTTCTGGAGCCTAAGGAACATATTCTGGACAATCTTTCCTTTGTTCCACACAATCTTGCTCTCTTCTGATAGACAGTTCTGCCTGCTTGCCTGTATTTTCATTATTACGGTTCCTTCGGGGAGTCCTCCGAGCTGGTTTTTCATCCTGATGACTTCAAGGAATGGGTCAATGTGAAAAACCGCATCTCCCATCTTATCATCCCTTGAGAACCAGTCCCTATCGTAAACCATCTGTATCATCATCACAAGAAAAAAGTACCCACTATGTTGTTATGTTATGTTCTGTTTCAAAACTTAGAGCAATTTGTTGTAGTGTATGACCACCCACTTACGATTTTGATAGGAAGAATTGGATCAGAAATAGAGAGTGTCAAGTCCTCATTCCATTCTGGATTCAAATTCTTTTTCACCACACGAGTTCGTAATTTCTGTGTCAAAAGAAGAAAAACATAACACCATAAATTTAGGTGTAAATTTGTACAGGTAAAATAAAATTAAACACTTGTGACAAGGTCAGAAACAACAACTACAATTTTGAATGATAAAATCAAATCCTAGGAATTTCTTATTAGTAAAACTCAGCTAGAATTGACATGTCGAATAATTAAAACTCGTGTTCTGTCTCATTATAACACAAAAGTTGATTATATTCACTTTTTGAACTGAAATTATCATAAAAAACGGGACAACCTTGAATACATACAGACCCACTATGAAAACTGAATTACAAACTCGAAATTCATGACAGGTTAGGAGTCTGGGATAATACCTGTTGACCCATACGAACAATGACGTAAGGATCGCTACTTTTAGAATCTCTAATGGCGAGATTAACACCTCTAATCACATGAAGTCTTAGAAGGCCTAACAGATTCTCCATTTTGTTTTTGTTTTTTCCTCTCTCTCTCTCTCTCTCTTTTCTTCAGAGTAAGAAGCTTTGGTATTTCCTCAAATGCAGAATTGATTTAGATTAAAAAGAAATTGGCGTGACCGAAAATTCTGTAATGGACTGAATTCGTAACCTCTGAAGTGACTTGTTATTGTTTTTATAAGCACCTCAAATTCAGTCAAAACCAAAGAATAGGTCTCCTGTTCTATTTTCTCTGTTTCAAATTTCTTACATTTACGAATTATTTAATTATTTCTTTTCTAAACTGATTTATTTCCTTAAGACGCTGGAATGTGTAATTAAAAATATTATTTTACATATTTAGCTTTATGTATAGATATGCCAAAAACGATAACATTCCATATTTTCTTCATGTGCCTTCTGGTCCTTAAAGCTTTTACTATGACGCGGTTTCCACGGGTCTAAGCACTTCAGATGGGGTTTAATCATGATATTAGATCATTGAATGAGTGCTTAAACCCAAAAAAAAGAGCTGTTACATACTCGCATTAGTAGAAAAACGAAAATCTATAAATAAATCATAAATTGGAAACCAATTAATTATATAAATAAATATGTAAGCAATAACAACAATCAGAAAAGGATTTTTAGTGATAAACACTTAACTTTCCAAACTAAGTTTGAATCGGAAAGAAATCCCTAGTTATTTCAACCACTCTTCAATTCTAAACTCTTAATGTATGTCATTCTCCTTTTACAATTTTGTGATAAAAAAGGGGATAATCCTTAACAATTTGTAACTTATATTTCTTTTTTGTAACTTAAAAAGTAAATAATTAACTGGAGGATTTTCTTCTTCTTCAAACTTAGTTGAAACTATTATTAATAAAAATGTTATTTTGCAACACAAAAATCACTTTTATAAAGTCGGTTTAAAAAAGAGATAAAAAGTAAACTTCTCTCTAAATATGATTTTTTATTAACTAAGAATAATACTGGTTTAGACTAAATGAATCTCACTATAGGACAATGAATGGTATAAGTAGCCTCGCTAGAAAAAGATGGGTCGCAAAAGCAATTTAAAAAAATTCGGCTATCGAATGATATGAGTTTCAGGTAAAGAAAGCTCGGCTAGCAATTGTTACAGATTTCATTATGCAAAAAAGTTATAGAAAACAAGTCAAGTTAGGTCATTGATGGTGACCATTGACCAAACCAAAACATTGTTATTAGAAAAAACCAAAACATTGTTATTGGAGTAATTTTTTTCTAGCTGGCAACTCGGATGAAACGAATTTAACGAAATGCAGCTGCGGGTGTTTTTATACGCCCCCACAAATAATATATGTCGTTGATTCTAATTCATAACACCGCATCAGTATTATACATGTACGCAAAAAAAGGTCCATTACTCAATCCAAATTCTAATAATAATGTAACTATATATTACGACACAAGTCAGATAGACATGTTACCGTCAACATCTTGTTCCTTTGTAAACCGGAATCCGACACAGTCCGGTCTGGTTTTTTTTTTGGTGTTTCGTTATTACCTCTGTTTTTATAATATCATCCAAACCCCTCTCCCCCACCCCCAACAATCTCTGATATGTACACATTAACCAGAGAAACATCAGCTTCCGATGTTTTACAGGGAGAGAGTGCCCTCTCCGGCAATGCCTCTTACATGGCCTCATATAGAACCCGATGTTCTAGAAGATCAGACAGGACGTTTCTCATGTTGTCTAGCGACACGGGTTTGAGCAACACGCCGTCTAGACCAAAGCTCATGCACTTCTCCTTTGTGGATTTGTCGGTGTTACCAGTGAGCGCCACGAGCAGCGGCCGTTGGTGGCGTTTTGTGAATTTCTCGTGTATACGGAGAGCGATTTGGTAGTTTTCTACCCCGGGCGTGCACACGTCCATGAAGACCACTTTGTGCTCATGGGATACAACTCTGAGACACTCCTCGCTTGAACTCACCATGGTCACTTCGCATCCAAGGTGTATAAGAAGTCCCTTCGTCACCATTCTACTTACCCTGCGACCAAAAGCAAACATCAAATCTGATAACAAACAGCAGAAAGATAGAACTAATAAGGCTTAATACTAACCCATTCTCATCCATGACAAGAACCTTAAGTCCAGCGAAATTTGCATGCTGCGGATTGGCTGGAACTTTCGGAATGCCAGACTGTTTAGATTCGTTTGAAATCCCAAGTTTAACGTCAAATATAGCAGTGCATCCTTTTCCAACACCGTCGCTCTCAATCCAAATGTTACCCTCCATCAGATTCACAAACCTTCGTCAAATGTACAAACCTTTATCAATACCATAAGAGACAAAAACAAGAATGAAAAGAAAGGATTCTAAACAGGGATCAACCTCTTGGAGATGGCGAGACCAAGCCCACTACCTCCCGAGCTTCTGGTCGCTAAAGACTGTGTTTGAGCAAATTTAGTGAAAAGCTTGGGAATGTCTTGCGGATTTATTCCTGCTCCCATGTCTTTTACCTATAGTTGAATAATCGTTAATAGTAAAGATCTTTGAAAATATGTTTTAAGGGCCCAAAGATACTAACCTTTACCCTCAAGTAGAAATGACTCCCAGTTGGCACCACAAAAAAGTCAGGAGGAGCTCGGTTGTCCGACTTTGTGACAAGAGCAGTTACAGAGATACTACCTTGTTTGGAGAACTTCACAGCATTACCAACTATGTTTAATATTATCTGCATTAGCCGTTTCTCATCCCCAACCACAAACTCCGGCAAATCTGGTGCGAGGTTTAGTGTGATGGGTAATTTCTTAACAACGGCGATAGGCTTTATCAGACTAAGAACCTGGCAACAAGATTCAGAAATTTCAACCAAATACTATAAGCTGTTATAAAGTATACAATGGTGTTACCTCTCTAAACAAAGTATGAAGATTGAATGTCCCGAGCTCAAGTTGAAGACTACCATCTTCAAGCCTAGAAAGATCCAACACATCGTTCATCAAAGTCGCCAAAAGGCTACTGCTTTTCAGCACCGTCTCCACCATCAACCTCTGCTCAGGAGTCAGCTCCGTCTCTTGAAGCAACGAAGAGAGCGCGATGATCGCATGCATCGGCGTCCGCATCTCATGGTTCATAACCGCCAAGAAATCATTCCTCGCCCTGATCGCCGTCTCCGCCTCCCGCCTCGCTATATCAAGCGCCACGTTCTGCTCCATCAGAAGGTCCCTCGCCCGCATCGACTCCTCGAGAATCGCGGCATGAGACAGCGCCACCGCCACCTGATCCGCAACGACTTCCACCAGCTCCATCTCGTGGACGTGCCACTGCCTCGCACTATCCGAAGGAAGCATGAGAACCATCAGAGCGTATCGTTTCGTCGAAAGCTCGGGCCAGTCGTTGATCTGGAAGTTCGAAAGGTGGAGAAGAGGGACCCTCACTGCAACAACCTCCCCGAGGAGATACTTCCCGGAGACAGGTCTCAGCCTCGCCACGGGGGAGTTGGGAGATATCTTAACAGCTCTGCTTGTGCCGAACACTTGGTTAATCACCGGCAACTGGATAGGAACCGTGTACTCAACCGGATGCTGCTGACGAAGCGTATACGAAAGCTGCAGCTCTAATCCAGTCCTAGTAGGCATCCACAAAGCACACTCCTCTAAAGCCAACGTCCTCCCAAGCTCAACGAGAGTAGTCTTTAGGATAGTGTGTCTATCCAACGTGCTTCTGATCTCATGAGTTAACATCCTAACGTGCCTCCCGGTCTCCTCCTGAGTCCGGATCAATCCCATCTCACGATCAAGCTCGGCGGCCTTGTTTTTCAAGAAAAGCTCGCGAGTCTTGACGCTGAGGAGGTCGGGGATGATGTGGACGAGCATCAGCGCGGTGGCGCAGGAGACGACGGCGGTTAAGACTTTCGCGGTGGTCATGACGAGGGCGACGGTTCGGGAGTGGGTGGTGAAGGTCCAGAGGTTGATGAGGTGGGTGGCGCCGCAGAGGACGATGAAGGCGCCGAACTGGACGAGGACCCAGCGGTAAGGGAAGACGGCGGATTTTTTGACGAAGTAGATGAGCTCGAGGGGGATGGAGAAGTAGGCGACGGCGATGAAGAAGTCGGAGATGTATTGGTACTTCATTAGGAGCTCGTCCGCTGGCCATTGAGGCTCGATGCAGTTGCACACTTCCATCATTTACGGCTCCTCCCTGTGTACTGAATCGAGGAATTAGGGTTTATATGTAACGGATCGAGCTCGATTACATTCTGTTTCGTAAACGTGAGTAAGAATTCGAATCGAAATCGATAAAGTTTGTTGTGTAACGAATAGTTTGTGATAACATTAGGTTAATCAATCAGTTTACTATGGGATTAGAGGAGAAGAGTAGAAGAAGCTTACTTGATCGGAAGAATGAATCGAATCGAATCGATTTGGGATTTTGAGAGAGACACGACGGAGAAGGAGAGCGAGAAGAAGGCAATGGCAGCCTTTTTATCAAGTCAAAATAAAAATGGTTGGGTTTTAACACTTCTCTCTTTAGTTTTTTCTTTTTTATTGGATGTTCTTTTTAGATAAAATAAAAAATCACATGTAGCTGTGTATGTACATTGTACATGAATTTGTTGTCTTTTTAATATCGTATGATGGCCGACAAAAAAAAATATGGTATGATCGACTAATTTTTCTTTGATTAATTATGTAAGATGGTGTCGTAAAAAAAAAAATTATGTAAGATGGTAAGAAAGTAGAGATAAATCGGGAAAGAAATCTCCAAGCATGTGCTGGTAAAAAAGAACTTAGAAACACTGTGTATACACTTTTGTGAAAGCTGTAGTGGAGTAATGAATATAAGATGGTAAGAAAGTACAGATAAATCGGGAAAGAAATCTCAAAGCATGTGGTGGTAAAAAGAAGTTAGAGACACTGTGTATACACTTTTGTGAAAGGTGTAGTGGAGTAATGAATATGAGGGGAAACAAGGAAAGAAATGTATACACTTTTGTGTAAGATCCAGCACTCTCTCTAGATATTAGACGTTTACCATCTTCCATATCTCCTTCAGTCACGCCTTCTCTTCTCAGTTACTACTAGCTATATATATCCTTGTCACATTTCTTGGTTTCTTCTGGTACTTTGACTCATTCTATGTTTGATACCATATCCTTGAAAATATAGTTTCAAGACTAACTTTCCACACTGACCACCAGTCACTTCCAAATTATATTCTCTCTTGATCTTATGAAGCATCTCCTATATAGATCTCCATGATTAACACATGCAATGGTTGATCACTTCAACATTTTAGATCTCCATGATTAACACATATATAGTTATTCACATAGACTTTTATTGCAGTTTATTTCTTCTCTTCTCATACGAGCACTAAACGCTCTATGTACATCAACATCTGTGTCGGAACAATTTGCACCTACTTTTAAAAACCTATGTTGTATCTAATTTAAGACAATATTTCAGAACGGCAAGCTTAGAATTGTAAGCCTTCTCCAAAGTGAACAACTCTTATGCAACTTCATTCTCTCCAAACTCTTGATGTGCCTCTTCTTTGTCGTCGCTATATGACAAAGGATCGAGAATCCTCTCATCATCCCGAACATCATCTTTGGCTCTGTTGTCTATATTACTCTCAGCTTCCTCATCTCTTGCAATTTCTCCAAAGTCATTTTTTTTCCAACCGCAATCGTCTCCATTGTGAGGCTCATGTTAGGGGGGTCAATACATCTATATATATTCTTCCAACTATAGGTTTTGACACACTGGAAGAATTTCAACTCTAGCTCCGAAAAACTTCAATTTCAGGTGAGTCTCCGCTTTGAAGGAGGAGCTTCAACTCCGACTCCAACATTTTCAGTTTCAAGCGTACTTTTCCATTACACGACAGCTTTTTTCTCCGACTCCGATAACATGTGTCTCACGTTCTCCTCGACTGCTCCGAGACTCTTTAACATTCTCCTGACTAAGTATCTCATGTGAAGTAAATGAACTGCTTGACATATAAGAACCAGCTGAATATGCATTAAATTAGCCATCCCCACCGAGAAGTCCATCTAAACTGAAAATAAATTGGTAAACATGACGAAATTACTAGTTAAGCGCTTTGTAATTTTTTTATTCTGACCAATTCAACAACTATAAGTACCAACAATTTTAATTTCTTTTCTCCCTAACCGTAAAAACCATATGCACATGTATTACACATCTCCTATCAACCACTCTGGGTAACACATCCACAATCACACGATATCAAAAACTGACATGACGTCTACGTGTAACTACTTCATACCCCCTCACTTCAGTACTGCAAAAGACGGGATAAATCATGTGAATCTCTGGAAAAAAGTACTTGGAAGTTAGAAGTACTAAAATAATTTCAAATGAAATGAAATCCACCTAACTCGACGATTACCGACCGATCAGAGTAGGTTCCACACTCTAGAAATGGGACCAAAACTATTAAAAGGAGGGAAAAGAGTGGGATCCCATTACTTAAAACAAGGACCAGAGATTGAAAATAGAAACCTACGGGGTACGGTTGGCTCACACTGGGCCACAAGTAACCCTTGTGGTTACAATCTTCACTCCCATCTATAATTCCCCTTCTCTGTCTTCTTCTCTAATATATCCCCTTTAGATTTCCTCTTTTCCACTTCATCTATCTCTCAAGGTTAGTCTCTTTCTCTTTGCTGCCTTCTCATCAAAATTCAATCTTTATGATTCCTTATCTTATATCATGGAGTTTTCTTTGATGGGTTTGTCTTAGATTTCATTTACAATCCAATTTTGAGTTTTATTTTAGCTTCTCTGTGGAAATTGCCTGTTTTTTTTCTGCTTACTTTGGTTTATATTTTTGGTATCTACAGAGGAGTTATTAGGTTTGTTATGCCTATGGCTCTTAACGTGAGCAAAGTTGTGCCCAGTAGTCCCATTTTAGCGAAGAGGGCTAGTGCTTCGAGATCTCAAAGGGTCTTGCTAGCTTTCTCACCCAAAAAGAGCTCCTCTGCTGAAGAATTACAAGGTCTTTCTTGTACAAAGCCTGTTACTTTTGTTACTACTTGTCGTAGATCTTCTTCTACTTTGTGTTTTCTTGGAAAGTCTCAAGACACTGAAACTAAACCACACGAGGAGTCACCTAAGTAAGTTAAAGCTCTTTTGTTTTTTTTCTTCTGTTCTTATCTTCCATAAACCAAAGTTGGCTGATGAGTTTCTTTGGTGATGTTTCAGCTCTCAAATTGTACAAAAAGAAGGTGAGAAGAAAGTGAAGCCAAGGAGAACAAGCAGCTCAAGACAGGTTTTGGTGGAATATGTGTCTAATGATGCTAAGTTTGTGAATGAAAGGGCTCGTAGCGACTTTGTTCTTCTCTCTCGGTATTTTTACATTATCCTTCTGCGTTTATAAAACTATACATTAGCTGTGTAAGAAGGTCCCTTATGTGTCGAGATTTATGTTCTTATTATTTTCAGTGGCATTATGAGACTTGACGCTCGTGCGCGTCAGGACGTTGCAATTCTTGGTTCAGGGTTCCTTAAACTCGATGGTATGAACTTAATTCAATCTTGTCATGTCTTTTTCCTTTTGTTTTACTGCATTTTAATTAATCCGTTCTTGTGGGGATTTTATTATGTAGCTCGGGCAAGAGAAGATACAGAGAAAATAGATCGTAATGTCAAGAGAAAAGCCGAGCGCCTTCATCATATTGCTACTGTATGCTTCTTATCCTCTCATCTATACACACATATTAATGACTTCTATCTATGTTTATTTCTCTTAATTGGTTTATGTCAATAGATATTAAAAAACATAGCTCAGTCTAAGTTGAAAAATGCCGCTGATAAGCATTGGAGTGACGGTGCCTTAGAGGTATAATGTATCCCCATCAGTTTCATTTTCTGTGTGAAGCTTTTTTGTGCTACTTATCAATGTAATGTATATTTTGCAGGCTGATTTGAGGCGAGCAGATTATAAGGCTAAGCAAAGGGCAATGGAGGATGCATTAATGTCTTTAGAGGTAAAGGCAAAGTTCTTACAGTACTCATGATGCTTTTGATTCATCTTTCCTAATGGTTTACACTTCCTGTGGTTGTAGTTCATCAAGAACATTCATGATATGATGGTGCAAAAAATGGTTGACAGCTTGTAAGAAAGATGCTTACGTTCTTGACACTTTTTTTTGTTTTAGTATTGTTACTTGAAAGCAAGATCTTACAGTTAAAAGTTGTTCAATTTTAATAGGGTGATGTCAGAAACTGGTACCACGGACCGCATATCTCTTGAGAAGAATGGCAAAGCTCTAGACTTTTTTCCAGGGGAAGTTTCATCTGATCGCATATCTGCTATAGAGGTCTGACCCACTCACTAGTGTTCTTAAGTAGTCTTCTCTCTCTCTCTCTCTGATGGTTACTTGTTGATCTTTTAAGCAGGAAGCTTACAGCAGTATGGCATCAGCGCTCTCAGAAGCCGATGGAATTGACTACACTGACCCTGAAGAGGTCTGTCCTAAACCGGTCTTGTTTTTTTTTTCTTTTAACCTTTGTTGCACTGTTTCTTATTCGCAAAAATAAGGTGTGTTTGTTTGGTTTCAACAGCTTGAGTTGTTAGTCACAACTCTGATAGACCTGGATGCAATGGATGGTAAGAGCAGTGCATCTCTGTTAGCCGAATGCTCGATCTCTCCTGATGTCAATACAAGGTAAAAACTATTACATCTCTTAACAACTTTCTTTGGTGAGTTCTTCGCTATTACAAATGCCAAAACGTTGATGAAGAAACGCGTTATTGATGTAGAAAAGCGTTGGCTAACGCCTTAGCAGCTGCACCGTCGATGTGGACACTTGGAAATGCAGGCATGGGAGCGTTACAGGTAATAAAACCATTATTGCAAAATCTTGATCTTGATGGCTTATTTTTTTTGCAAATCTTGATTGTATTTGTCCCATTGGAAACAGAGACTTGCGCAAGATAGTAACCCAGCAATTGCAGCAGCTGCTTCGAGAGCGATCTTTGCGCTGAAGAAGCAGTGGGAAGTAGAAGAAGGTGACTCACTTAGGTTTATGATGAACTTGGAGAAACCGACTGATGATGATGATTATGATGGAGAGAGTGACCATGACGAAATCTGAAGAAAGTTCTTTTTTCATGTAAAAGAATGTTAAGTTTGTAGATAACTTAGAGTTCATAATAACTTTAGTTGATATAAAAAAAAATCATATGAAATTATGTAACTATGGATCAATAGAAACCGGCAAAAATATTTATTTATACTAGATTTTTGATCCGCGCTACGCGCGGAATGTTTGGTATAGTTAAACTTTTATTTAATCAATTTTTTGGAACGCATTCAATCAATTTATTTATATTTAATTTAATAATTTATATTAATATTTGTAAAATTAAATTTTGTCTTTGAATTCTCATATTTAAAGTTAAAGCGTAAAGGATTTATTATCCTTAGCTCCATATTTTTAAGTCTAAATATAGCTTTGTTGTGGTTTTATAATTCAGAATATTTTATAAAATTATTTAGAAAATAAACTCTATATCAATGATATAGAGATCTACAATCGAAGTAATAGCTCTGCATAGTTGATTTTGAGGTTATTATAAAATAAATCTAAGTTTAAATATATGCACGATACTTTAAACTTAAATATATGCGTGACAATTTGAAAGTGTAGTAGTTGAATTTTCTATTATTTGATTGAAAAGTATTAATTTTAATTACATATAAGATCAAATTAAAAATCTGGACTTCATTCTTTATTTAGCTTATTTTACATCATCATTTGGAATTAGATGAACTCTTACTTTTTTTCATTTTTCATACTTATTATCAGTTTTTTTTGTTAGCCGCAATTATTTTTCGTATCATCTTGTTTCTAGTATCATATTTTGTTTACAGCATATTAGTAACCTATTAGCCTTGTTTGGTTACAGAATATGTTGTCACATGGATGGATGTTCCTAAGCATGGTACAAACTATAATAAGTCTTACTGTGAAGATAAGTTACAGATATCAAATATCGTTCTTTTAAATGTTTTTATACCTTTTTTTTTGTCATCAGCGTAAAAACACACACTTTCATCCGGTCTCTGAAAACCATGCCGGTAACTCTGCATCCATGTAAACAACAAAAGACGGTTGTGTCCTGACACTTCGTGCTAGTCGATCCGCCTGCATATTCTGTTGTCTTGGTACATGAATAATCTCTGAGTTGATGAAGCCGTCTTTGAGGGTCTTTATATCTTCCAAATAACTTGCAAAAGCTGGTCATTCCTCTGGTTTCGAAACCATCTTTACCAATTGGGAACAATCATTCTTTGAGGGTTTTTATACCTTTAGTTTGTTAATTTTAACTTCAAAAACTTACTACTTTATTGTTGGTGTTGTATACAGATCTTCCAATCAAATTTTTTTTTTTGATAAAGAGCTTTTGGATCATCCAATAAGTTAATCTCTTTTATTCTTCACAACATGTAAGGAAAACATTTGCAAATTAAATTGTTTTGAGAACTGATTATTATATATGCATGGGTGCTGGGTGCATTGGTCACTTTTTCAATGAACACCAACACACAAATCACGTTTTAGTTTTTAATTCACTATAACTAAGCATGTATTTAGGTATTTCTTGTAAAAGGCCGATAGAATCCAATATGAAATAAATTCAAAATCAAAATAAATATAAAAAGAGATAATTTGATAAATATCCTATTTATTATTTAAATTTTCAAATTACTTTTTTCTTTTTAAAACCCACTCTTCTTAATATATATAACTGGTAAAACATTTTAATCCTGATTTGAGTTACATTTTAAAACTATTAAGAAGTAAATTTTAAATTCGAGTTTATTATTTTCCATGTTTGAAATTCATATATGTTTGAGATAAATACATATTTGTATTTTAAAAACAATTGGATGATTTTCTGAAGTATCATAAAGGTTTCTCTTACTTTTTCAGTTTAATTTGCATGATGGTTTAGCAAATAAGCTTTTATTTCAACTTTGAAGCATCCATTTGCTAACTCACTATAAGAAAAAGTAGTGTACAAATCAATATATCACTGAAAACTAATCTAAAATGGAAGGAAAGAAAAATAGAAAAACGCCAATGAAAATTCTGGAGAAACGTTATTCTTATTGATCAGTAGCCTGAACCACATAAAAGCTCAAAAATGAAACATTGCCTATTTAAGATTGATGAAAGAGAGCAAATGAATAATGTTGTCATGCCTTTAAACTGGGAATAGGTCAATTTTTTATTTTTCATTCTTAAATGCGTAGAGAGAAACAAAGTGCTATTCGGAATAAATATGTCTATGGAAGCAAGACCTCTCTTAACGTTTCTGGAATCCAATAACAAATTTAAAAATATGTTGGGAAGCAATGAAGGGAGTTAGGAAGCGAAACGTTTCCTGATGTTTACGCAGAATCTCATTGTACTTTATTTGAAAATAAAACTTCTCCACTTGAAGCTTCTCATAATCAGGGACTGAATAACCTCCAAGCATTTGCTGAATGAATCTGAAGGAAAACCAAAGGAGGATCTTAACCAAAATTCTCGAGACGTGAAATTTCCAACAACTAAAACCAAAGGATCATATAGTAGCAAGGCAAGATTTTACCGAAATCTTTAAGAACAGTAATCTTATTTCAAGACCTAAGCAAAATTCTCAACTACTTTCTAAAGAACATGATTAAATTATATATGTTGACCTAATTCATATTAGGATTTGGTTCAGAAAATGTATCACTTGGTTCAGAAAAACTGGGTTTGAAGATTATTTCACTACATCATAGTATTCACTACATTATAGCTCTAAACAAAACTCTTTTCCAAAACTTAAAAAGTAGAGGAGGCTTGTCATAAAGCTCATACAAAGGTTATTATTATTCAGAACAGATCATGTTTAAAAAATCATAATTGTCGCAAAAGGTTAAGTAATGGTGGAATACAGAAAAAGAAACTACACCTTTGGTGAGAGTATCAAGAACTCCACTCCACTGGAGTCGATACTTCGTGAAAACTTCTTTCTTGGCTTCCTTCTCCGACTCAAACCTACCAAAATTCAGAATCTAATGAAACAGATAATGGGCATCGCCAGATCCTGTGAAAAAACGAAGATGGAAATAGAATAGGTTACACATATTATTCTTTCTTTATTTCATTCAGACAGGATGGAAAGTAATATATACCAAACAAAATTTGATCTTTGATTTAATCTTTTATCTTGATGCATGGGAAGCTTCGACCTTTTAGAGACTTGAAGGGCTAAAGAATACAAATCATTCTCTAATCACTCATTCCATCAACGTAGCTACCGAATACAAATGATCATAGATATCAGAAACAAAGACCAAGATATCAGAACAAAGACCTACCCAACTGACGGCTTTGATTCTTCGTTTCAGCTAACAACGACAGACCAACTAAATAAATTTGGCTTTCAAGTGGCTTCCTCCCCTGAATAATTTAATTTAAGATCATGAGCTCCTATGAAGTTGATAAACAGTGTTAAAACTCTAAATAAATAAAAAATGGTCCATGATATACAGACTCATAAAAATGGTTTTCATCAAATAACAAAGTTATATAAGAGAGAAAGAGAATAAACATACAGTATATTCCAGAATGGAATTATGCCAGACCAACAGAGGTAGTCGTTCACATGCGTTATATCATAGACACTGAGATGAACCTGTGTAACGACATCTCCCCTATTCTCTTCACTCCCTCAATTGAGCCTGAGCTCAAAGTAGGCAACCACATTTTTACTCACAAAATTGTAACTTATAGTATCTCAATTAACAGTCACGGTAGATTCATCCCTTTCTTCCTACGACTCTGCAAGGCCAATTTTTTTTTTAAAAAAAAAAAATTTGAAATTTCATCAAATTTAGATAGAATATGTATTATCTCATTCGAGACAGAATCAAACTCGAATCTCGAAGTTCCTTACTCTAAGAACACTACATATCGGTGGGTCTGCTTCAGTTCAAAAATTATTGGTTGAAACGAAGCTTGGAAACTTTATAATGTAATAATGACAAACGATTCGGGTTCACTTACCATTGGGTTTCTTCGAGTGGGGATCGCCGATGGAGAGTCCGGAAGAGACACCGGTTTTGCCGATTGGTTCGGAGTGGAAGAGGAGACCGCCTCTTCGCCTTTTACTTTTTTCGAGTTGGGATCGCCGATCGTGAGGCCCGAAGAAACACAACACCGCTTTTGCCGATGGGTTTGATCGGTCCGGGAGAGGAGACTGCCTCGACGCCTTTTGGTTTCTTCGAGTTGGGATCACCGGAAACGTCGATTCGCCGTATGAACTCTTCGCAATATACTATTGAGAAGATACAACCACTTTTGATCGAGATAAAACTCCGAGTAAGAGTTTTATATAGAAACTCAGAGTGAGCGTTTTATATAGAAACTCAGAGTGAGAAAAGCGAAAAGATTCCACTAATGAGATTAAAGCGAGAAAGAAGTGGAGAGTGTATTGATTGATCGTGAATCAGATTCATGAACGGAAACGAAGAAGAGGAAGAGCAAAGGGTTCACAAATCGTTGTAGCAAAATTAAGGTTTGGATAAAATGAGAAAAGGGGATTTCGCGTCGAAATCAGGTCATACCTCTTCGTCAATGAGAAGCATCTCGACACCGAGCAGGACCTTCGTCTGAATATTCCAAGCCTCCCAGAAGTGGATCAGCCGGAACCGGACCTCGCCTTCGTGGGGTCCAAAGGTTACGTCTCTGAAGGACATCACCTCGCCAACCTCGCCGGAGACGATGGATTTGCCCTTATCGCGGATGAGGACAGTTGATTTGTTCCTGACACCGATCCTTACACCAGATGAAGCTCCGGTCTTTACGAACTGATGGCCTGGGCTGGATGAGATCGCCGTACCTTTTGCTGGCTTCACCGAATTCACATCGACGGGAGCGTCGCCGGAGTTGACGGCTGGGTTGACCGGACCGGATGAGGCAGACGTCGTGACCGCTGGCTTCACCGAGGAGACGACGCCGGAAGTAACACCGGATTGATCACCGGTTTTCGCCGGAGCGGAGAGGGCCGCCGATTCGCTTTTCGAGTTCACAGAGACGATCGAACCGGTTGTCTTCATCGCGAGTGAATTTGAAGAGAGGAAAATCAAAGTTGATGAATCGAGTCTCGTGAATTGGAAGGTTTATAGAGGACCCGAAGGAGGCAGCCAACGGACCCCATTAATGGGGAGGATTAAAGAGAGGGAAGAGGTGGGGAGAAATTGATTTCACAGACAATTGTCTATGAAACGGATGGAAGAAGAAGATGAACAGGTCTCAACATTGGAGAGAGCACGCGAGAGAGCAAGCGGCGTAGGGTATTCTCAGGAAATTGATGTGAGCTAAGCTAATGGGCTGGGACAAATAACGCAACTTTGAAGCCCAAACGTAATTACGGTTCAAGCCCATCTGACGCAAGTCAACAATGACGTGGAGGTTTCCTGGTTTCTGATTGGACGGAATTAAAGTGATGACGTGGACACAGTTTCCATTGAGGTTATTTACCTTTTAATATAGTATGATAATAATAATATAACCTGTCTAAAGTTTTTAACAAAATTTAGATGTTCGTGGAGAATACAGAGTATGTATGTGATCGACGGTTATATTTTCATAAATTTATGTTGCATCTCTATAAATTGCGTGTTCGCAACTTCCAATCACCATGAGGAAGGGTAGTTGTATTGAACCCTGTTAGGGACGATTAGTATAGTACTTAGGTGTATTTATTCCTTGGAACATAATTAATAGGAATCTCATTTTCAATTGCTAAAGTTCTTGATATAGTCTAATGTACATTTTTATTTTCATTCTATTCGGATTTTGATTAACAAACTAATTTATAATAACAAAAAAAAATAGAAGATATTAGCTCACCTCATAATGTTCCACAGTGCTGTTCGTTCAGAGTTTTAAATTAAGTATTACAGATGTGAAAATTTTATAATCTTTTGAATAGTGTCCATTGGAAGGATTAGAAAGAAGTACGAAAGAATATAAAAGAGATGATAGAAAATAAGAGGTGGAAAGAAAGAGGGAACAACTAAAGAGAGGTGCATCGAACATGAAGCATGACATGTAACTGATGTATTGGGGAGTGCCATAAGACCATAACACTATTGCTGCAGTATAATTCGAGAAGAGAAAATTTTGCACAACTATATGATCGTTTTTCAGACAAAGAAAACACACATGAATGTATTATGAAACCAAAATATTTTAAGAACCAAAGATATATATCAAAATATTATTTGAATTCAAAATTTCATTTTTTGAATCTTACTACAGTATAGTATGAAAATCATAAAGGAGCTAAAACTCAAAATATCATTATTTTTAGAAGAGATTTTCTTGTAACTTAGAAAACTAACTACATCGTAGTGGTTTAATGGTTTCCACTGAATAAAGAATTGTCATGTTGATCTAGACGAAAAATCAATTTTTTTTTGTTAGTTTCTCATGTGACTAAACGATAGAGATCTCTAATTCTCTTTACAAGTAATCGGGTCTGACCGCTGCCTGACCGGGCCCGGAGGAATGATCCGCGTAAGTGGAGAACCTCCGGATTATCAAAAAAAAAAAAAAAAAAATAATCGGGTCTGACTAATGTTGGTGGTTAGGCTCTAGGAATTAATCGGTTGGTTTCATCTACCAAATACCTTCGATTATCAGGAAAATAAAAAATTTAGAAAAACTAAATTTAAATTATTGCAAACACTATTTGGTTTGTCAGATAAAAATCACGAGATATGGTAGTCGAGATTTAAAAATAGATTGGTAAAATTCGTAATTAGTATCTTATGCAGGCACGCTGTGATTATGAAGGATTTGTTAGTTATTTTGTCATCAATTTGCTGGTTAAAAGCCTATTTTAAATCCTATTAAGAACTTTTTTGGGTCAAAAAAATCATATTAAGATGTGTGTTTCGCTAATTCTAGTCCTTAATTTTGTAAACACAGATTTTTTTTAGCAAAACGCGTATAACACGTCTCTTAGCTGGCAAGTTCTCTTTTATCGCCGACCCTTTGGTTTTTCCAATTAATATCTAAACTAAAAAGACGAAAAACACCCCAATAATCAAAACTATTAACAAGTTTGCCCCCATTGACCTAGACCTATTTAAATATCTCTCTCTCTCCCTCGAGCCGAAAACCACATTCCCCCTTTCTCCCAAACTCTCGAAGACGATAAAATCCCTAATTTCTCCTATCGATTCGTGCGAGCCGATCTCTACATCTCATTCATTCAATCTCTCTCGCTTGAGCTTTCATCTGGTAAAAATTTCGATCCTTCTTTTGCTAATTGTTCACCTGATTTAATTCGATTCGTTTTCACTTCTAGAGTATTGAAATCTGTAGATCTAGCGCTTTTAGATACGAGTTTCCGTCAGATCTTTGATTTGTATATATGAGATTTGAATTTATATCTCTGTGCTTTGATTTGTTAAATTTGATTGTATTTTTTCATAATTATCGCAGATTTAATTGAGCTGAAGATGTCGGACCCTTTGAGTATGTCTCTTGACGATATGGTGAAGAGGAGCAAGGCCGCTAAAAAGTCTGGTGGTAAAGGAGTCTCCCGCGGTGGATCTGGAGCTAAAGGTTTAACCGGAGGTGGAAGAGGAGCTGGTGGACCTGTTCGTAGAGGTCCTCTTGCTGTGAAGGCTAGGCCATCATCCTTTTCCAACAAGGCAAGCTCACGAATCTGGGATCTTCTCTCTGTATGATTGGAACCAAATAACGAAGCATATTGATTGATAAGCGGGTTTCTTAAGTTTCTTGGAGAAGCACTTTTGATTTTGCATACGCCTAGATGATGACACACCTTTTAGCGTTCAAACCTTCCTCTGGTGGGACTAGCAGACTACAAAGGCTCTTCTAACATGTAGTTTATGGAGAGAGTTTTCTTAGAAAAGCCTCTTCCTAGTCTCTTAGTGGTCTGTATGGCCAAATATGATGATTTCAACATGCGTAGATGAGCAGAAGTTTTTGGATTCTTTTGTCACTCATTGTACTTTAGGCGGGGGAGCTCTATTAGTCCACCTAGGGTCATCTCGATTGGTGACTTTTGTGGTGGTAGGGGGGGGGATTCAGCAAACTTAACTGTAAATACTATATCTGTGATGGCCTATCCCTTTAAGTTGAGGAATTTGCAACATGCGTGAAGTTCATGTTCATGTTCTGCCTCTTGCTACGTCTGGGGTTTCTTTGGAGTCTGATGGCGGTCTCAGTTTCTTGATTCTCCAAGGACTAAGTTTTTGGCATCAGAGACTGTGATAGCACCAGTGAGATTCGTATGAAGTCGATCAAAATTTGCTTGTTTCACTATTTCTTCGTGGAGCTATTTTCTTTGACTGGTTTAGGACTTTCAGATAAAAGGGTGGCTTCTTCGTCTTTCAAGAAATTTTGTTGATTAGTGTGCGCTTCAAGATTCTACAGACCCTTTTGGCTGACTTTATCTGTTCCACTTAACAGCTTAACCGCAGGAAGAAGAACTTGCCGTGGCAGAATGGTTTGTTTGAAGAAAGCATGAGATCCGTTGGAGTAACCGGCATAGAAGTTGGAACCACTGTTTATGTTACCAACCTCGATCAGGGAGTCACAAATGAAGATATCAGGGTATAGCCTCCGACTTCTATGGTTCAGTCAGTGCTTTGTTATTATGGTTTGATGAGGAGTTTCCTGAGAAAACGTTGTTACTACTGTGGTATCTAGGAACTCTTTGGTGAGATTGGAGAGATGAAAAGATATGCAATTCACTATGACCAGAACGGGCGTCCAAATGTAAGTTCCAACATATCTTAACTTCCGGTTTCCTTTTCTCTGCTCTAGTTTACCTGTTATTTACCGATGTACTGTGTGTGATACAGGGCTCGGCAGAAGTTGTGTACATGAGAAGAAGTGATGCATTTCAAGCTATGAAGAGATACAACAATGTCCTGTTAGATGGAAGGTCGATGAAACTGGAGATTCTGGGTGGAAACAATGGGGTTGCTCCCCTTGCAGCTCGTGTTAATGTAACCGGGTTGAACGGAAGAATGAAGAGAACTGTTTCCATTGGGTATGTAGCCATTTCTCGTAGCATAGTTTAGAATTACGCGTCTTTGATGATCAAACGTCAAGACTAAGTGTCTGATTCTTGCAGACAAGGAGTTAGAGGTGGGAGAGGAAGAGGAAGAAGTGCAGCTCCTTCTATTAGACACCTTCCAATGTATGTTTAAGACCGTTGCTCGCTTTCATCTAATCATATTTTGACCGATCAGGCATAGGTTTTATGTTCTAATCATATCATACATTCTATTAATGGCAGTGGAAACCAACAAGGAGGTGGTGTGAGAAGTGGCCGAGGAGGGTTTCGTGGTAGAGGCCGAGGCCAAGCCGGTGGTGGAAGAGGGAATAAAGGCGGCCGAGGCGGAAAGAAGGCGGTGGAGAAGTCGGCTGAAGAACTAGACAAGGATCTCGAAACCTATCACGCAGAAGCGATGAACATCTCTTAAGCAAACGCGATGTCTCTGCATCTTGATGTGTGCTTTGTCCTTGTCTAATGTTGTCTTTTTCTTTCTGGATTACCCTCTTGCTATAATTTCTTTTAGGATGCTCTGCTTTGGGTTGTTTTTTATCGTCGCTTTTACAGTCACCTTGGTTAAAGTTTAAATGAGATTTAGGTGTAAATTAAAAGCTCTCTCGCATGATGGTGTTTACTTTGTAATTGGTGAACGCTGAATTACTTATCGTCTTTCCATTCAAATTCATTGGTGCTTGCATACCGTTCCAGTACATACAACAGTTTTTAAGTAAAAAGAAAAACAATTTTCTCGTTTGAAATAAGAAGAAATTGATTTATACATAGTAAAAATTGTATTTTTTTTTTGGACAAATATAAAAATTGTATTAAGGTGCCGACTGGTTTTCCCGCTACCACCCGCAAACGCAGCTTTTGCGGTTTATAGCGGTTGTTGGCGTTTCGAAACAATCATAGAAAACGCTACAAATCGCTTCAAACCGCTCCGAACCTCTTAAAATCAAAAGCTGGTTCCAGCTAGCGTTTGCGGTTGCGGGCGGTTGCGGGAGGGTAAATTTTTTTCTTTAAAAACAGAATAAATAAAAATGATACTAAAAATATCCAATAAAAATTTTCAATTGAAATAATAGAAATTGTAAAATGTATTCATATTATATTTCAATTTATATTATAAAATTCAAAACTAAAATATTTTCTATAAATTTTTAAAATTGAATAATATGATTTTATAAATATAAATTTTATATTTATCATATTATTATGATTTCTAATATTTTTATAATTACATAAAATGTAAATATTGTTAAATTATTATTTAACAGATGTTGCGTTTTGTAGTTTACCAGTCATAAGAGTCCCGCAAACGCAACAATTTCTAACAGCTATACCAGTCGTACAAATCTCTAAAAAACGTTTAAAACCGCAACCACCCGCACCCGCAAACTCCCGCAACCGCAACCGCAACCGCTGCGGTTACACCAGTCAGGCCCGAAAAGGCAAAACAACTAAGAAAGACAATAAAGTTAATTTAGGAATATGAAAAGGAAAGAAAATATTTTCTAACGACTTAATTAACTTCCCATATTAAATTTCAAAGACAAGCTAAAAAACTCTAATTAATTTGTGAACTGGAAGGTTTCCAAAAGAAAATTCAATTAGTGAGAGACAATAGAGTTAAATTTTCAGGAAGTACATTTAACTTAAGCCGTTAAGCGTATAAAACCCCTCGTTTTTTTAATTTCCAACCATTGTCCATCCTTGCTCGTCATCCTCTTCGTCTCCGCTTGTGAATGAATGGCTGAACCTTTCGTGTTATTTCTTTCATGCCTGCTCAAGATGCAGCAGGACTCTTCTCTGGTTCAGAATCGTTTCAATGACACATTACGTCATGCTATGCGAACAAGAATGTAAGAATCTTCTTTCTTCTTCCTCCTTAAGAGTTTTTATATATTCTACGTATTGACAATCTCAATCTCTCCAGTAATGATATCTTTCAACGTCGAGTAACTCCGAGGACTGATGCTATAAGACTCCAAAAGATACTCCCTGAGTACATAAACTATCTAGAGTTTCAACTGATGAACTCGGCCAACTCAGAGGTTCGTCTCAAACTATCCATATACTCATTCTTCTTGTTATTGATGATTAGTGATTCTTGTTGCCAGGAGGAGTACTCGAATCCACGAGATCTTGAAGTCCGCCTACATTGTCTTGACAAGGAATTTAGAGAACGCTTATCTCGTCTCCGTGCTATGAGATTTTCACATGGACTCAGCGCGCTTCCGGACACTCTGATAACTCAGATACTCTTATACCTTCCTACCAAAGATTCTATCAAGACCAGCTTTATATCGAAGAGATTTAGAGATCTATGGCTTCAGGTCCCAGGACTAGATTTATGCTCCAGTGACTTACCCGCCATCAAGAACTTCATCAACAGGTTTCTCGTTGTTAACCCTAAGTCACGCCTTCAGAAGTTCAAGATAAAGTACGACGATTGGAACACTGTTTATCCCTTTATCAGTGAGTTGATCGTCGAAGTGCTTAAACGTGGAGTTGATCAACTAGACATTGGCACACTCGAGCGTCCTCTCACCAAAGATCTCATGCATTTCCAAATTTGCAAGGGCAAGACTTTGGTTTCTTTGAAGCTGGCAAACTTAGGAATAGTGCCGAATCCTCCCGAGTTTGTTGTTTCTCTGCCTTGTCTCAAGACCATGCATCTTGAGGACATTACCACCACGGATCCTTTGATCATAGAGAAGCTCATCTCAGGCTGTCCTGTTCTTGAAGATCTGACGGTGTCTAGGGTTTTTGATGACAATAATGTACCTGTTCTGCGTGTGAGATCTCTCAGTCTTAAGAGGTTTTGGGTGAAGTTTGGCCGCCAGAGAAGAGTTTTTGGTAAAGAGTATGCGGTTGAGATTGATGCTCCGGGTCTCAAGTATATGAACTTCAGAGATGATCATTCTGATAGAGTTGTGGTGAAGAATCTGAGTTCCTTGTTCGTGATCGACATTGATACACAATTCAGTCTTGTTCTTGGCAGCAGTACTAGTACCTTGCAGATGAAGAAAGCTATTATCAGTGATTTTTTAAAAGGGATATCCTGTGTTAGACATATGATCATCTCTCAGCCTACACTCGAGGTAACACATATACAGATACTCTGTGATGCATTTATAACAAACAAACAATCAATGAATTGTTATTATTTATTTTTTATTTTTTGTAGCACCAAATGAATTGTCATTATGTTCTTCTTGCAGGTCCTTAATTTTTGGATGAAACAAGGACAATTCACCAAGTTTAGTAACTTATCTCGTTTAGAGGCTTCGTTCTGCACCATCTTATTACAAACGTTACCACATTTTCTTGAAGGTTGCCCGAAGCTGAAACACCTCACATTGGTACAACATTCTTGTTCTTATAAAATTTATGGTTTTTTTAACTAAGAACGTAATACCTAATTTTTGGTTTTTAATTTTGTTGTGCAGTACTTGCTTTATTTGAAGGACTTGGAACCAGAGAACCTTGAGCTTACCGTTGTGCCTCAGTGCTTACTATGTACTCTAGAGTGTGTTGAGGTCAAAGAAGTGACCACGGTGGAGAAAGCTGGGAAGAAAAGAGCGAGGTACATCAAGAGAACCAAAGTATCGAAACACAAGAAGAAGATTTGGATTGAAGTGGTGAGGTATATTCTTGAGAACTCACTAGTCCTCAAGAAACTCGTGTTGTGTTTCTCTCCTGTGACCAACAGCGTCTTAGATATCTCAGAGGCGCTTCCTACGTTCACAATACGTTCTCCCGGATGTCAAATCTTCAATCATCTCACATCTCTTTGAAGATCAGTTTAGGAAAGGAATAATCTCTTTGAACCTTGTGCTTTTTTTTTCCTTCTCCAGTGTACAAAAAGCTTAGTTATAGTATTGCTACACTTACCTTAAGTAAATGATCACGCAAAAAAAGACATGTAAGCATTAGCAAAGCAGAGTTTAAGAATAAAACTCTTTTTTGGACTATTGAAGTCGTTTTCCTTCAGTAATTCCCAAATCCTCTACCTAGTTACAGATTCACAAGTATGTTGTCAGCCTCTTTTGCTTGTTTTCTTTTGAGACTGATTATGTTTATCATGTGCTTTAAAAACAGTAAGATAAACCAAATCAAATGTTCAACCGAAGTCGATTTCGAAAGAGAAGAACAGAAACGTCGGTCAACAATAGAAGAGAGAGTTCGACGAGAGGAGAGAGAGACCCCAATAGAATGTTGGGGGAATTAATTAGATATGTATGGAACTTTTACAACAGTTTGTAACTTGTAAGTGAATTTTGTCTTTTAAAATAAGTGAATTATCTATTGCTTAAAGAAACGTGAATTTTTGCTGTGGAAATAAAATATTTTCTAATGATTTAATGCTATATATCTATACTATTAAAGCATGATCTTATTTTTAAAATTTTGGATTCTATCCTTGAGTTTTCATCATATTTACAAGATAATACCATTTTTAAAAAATATTATTTTAATGCATTTTGAATTATGCCATTGAGTTTTCATCATATTTACAAGACAATACTACTTTTTAAATATTATTTTCGTGTATAGCATTATTTACTAATCTTGTGATCAAATATGAATATATATATGAAATTAAAAAGATATTATGTTTTTCTAATAACTATTTATTCATTTTCTTCAAACTACATTACAAAGAATTCAACAAAGTTTTAGAAATGACACATTTATTCAATTTCATATAATATTAATAAGTATTTGAATAATTTAATAAATTTTTAAAACAATTATTATTGGATTTTCTGAGTTTTTATCGGAACAGTTAGTATCAGATCACGGATTTGTAGCAAGTTTTTGTTTTTACTAAGTTTATCGATTTTTAATTAAAGATTTTTTCATAAAATACAAATCTAATTATACATGGATTGCCAGATCTATAAGTTCAACTATAGGTCAAAATCGAATATGAAAACACTACTTTAAACTCAAACATTGTATTAGAACAAACTTTAAATTATAAATTTTCCAATTAAAAACTTTAAAATTCAAGCAATTTTTTTCTCGAAATCGTCAAAAAAAACAAATGTCCGCGCTTTAAAGCGCGGATCAAAATCTAATACGCTTAACTAAAACTCAAACACACAATCTAAAAAACTATATTTAATTTGTTTAACTAAAACGTTACCAAAAGAACTTCAATTAATGAGAGACAACAGAGTTAAACTTTCAGGAAATATATTAAATTTTTATGCGTACAAAAAGCATCATAAAACCCTTGCTTGTTGATTCCGACCCTTTGTCCATCCTTGCTCGTCTTCTCCCATCATCCTCTTCCTCTCCGATTGTTGAATGGCTGAACTGTTGTTTCTTCCATTCCTGCTCAAGATGCAGCAGGAGCAGGACTCTTCTCTTGTTCAGAATCGTTTCAACGACACATTACGTCAAGCTATGCGAACAAGAATGTAACCAATCTTCTTTCTCTTTTAAAAGTTTTATATTCTTTTTTTTCACGTATGACAATCTCAATCTCTCCAGTAATGATATCGTACAACGGACGAGACCTACTCCGACGAATCCTACTAGAAGTATCCAAAAGTTTCTCTCTGAGTACATAAACTATCTAGAGTCTAAGCTGATGAACTCGGCCAACTCAGAGGTTCGTCTCAAACTTTGATAGTTTCATTCTTCTAGTTCTTCTTGATGATTAGTGATTCTTGTTGCCAGGAGGAGTACTCGAATCCACGAGATCTTGAAGTCCGCATACATTATCTTGACAAGGAAGTTAGAGAAAAATGGTCTCGTTACCGTGCTATGAGACTTTCACGTGGACTCAGCGCGCTTCCGGACTCTTTGATAGCTCAGATACTCTTATACCTTCCTACCAAAGACTCTATCAAGACAAGCTTTCTATCGAAGAGATTTAGAGATCTATGGCTTCAGGTCCCAGGACTTGAGTTCCACTCCCATGGACCCCCCGCCCCCACCTTCAAGAACTTCATCACCAGGTTTCTCAAGATCAACCGTGACTCGCGTCTGCAGAGGTTCAAGATAACGTACAACGGGCGCAGCAATGTTCCTCACCACGTGATCAGTGTCGTCATCTCCCGAGTGATTAACCGTGGACTTCAACAACTAGACGTTGGCTCACTCAAGCGTCCTCTCACCAACGATCTCTTACCTGTTAACGTTTACAAGAGCAGCACTTTGGTTTCTCTGAAGCTCTCAAACGTAGGAATGCCGAATCCTCCTGAGTTTGTTGTTTCTCTGCCTTGTCTCAAGACCATGCACCTTGAAGACGTTATCGCCAAGGATCCTCTGATCATAGAGAAGCTCGTCTCTGGCTGTCCTGTCCTCGAAGATCTGACGGTTTTTAGGGTTTTTGATGACAATGTGCCTGTTCTGCGTGTGAGGTCTCAGCGTCTTAAGAGGTTTTGTGTGAAGTTTGACCGCTCCGGGAGAATTTTGGTAAAGAGTATGCTGTTGAGATTGATGCTCCGGGTCTCAAGTATATGAACTTCAGAGATGATCATTCTGACATAGTTTTGGCGAAGAATGTGTGTTCCTTGTTCAAGTTCGACATTGATACACAGTTCAGTGTTGTCCTTGGGACTACTAGTACCTTGCAGATGAAGAAAGCTATTATCAGTGATTTTCTAAAAGGGGTATCCAGTGTAACACATATGATCATCTCTCAGCCTACACTCGAGGTAATAATCTGTGATGCCATGCATTTATAACAAAACAATGAATGAATTGTTTGTTTTTTTTGTTACACCAAATGGCTAGTAATGTTCTTCTTGCAGGTCCTTTATGCTTGCATGGGAGATGGACCGTTCACCAAATTTAGTAACTTATCTCGTTTAGAGGTTTCGTTCTGCACCGTCTTACTACAAATGTTGCCATATTTTCTTGAAGGTTGCCCGAAGCTGAAACACCTCACGTTGGTACATATTCTTGTTCTTCTAAACATTATGATTTTTGGCTTAAGAAACCTCTAATTTTGGTTTTTTATTTTGTTGGGCAGTACTTGCTTTATTTGAAGGACTTAGAACCAGAGAACCTTGAGCTTACCGTTGTGCCTCAGTGCTTACTATGTACTCTAGAGTGTGTTGAGATTAAAGAAGGGGCCACGGTGGAGAAAGCTGGGAAGAAAAGAGCGAGGTACATCAAGAGAACCAAAGTCTCGAAGCACAAGAAGAAGATTTGGATTGAACTAGTGAGGTATATTCTTGAGAACTCGCTAGTCCTCAAGAAACTCGTTTTGCGTTTCTCTCCTGTGACCAACAGCGTCTTAGAGATCTCAGAGGCGCTTCCTACGTTCACAATACGTTCTCCCGGATGTCAAATCTTCAATCATCTGACTTCTCTTTGAAGATCAGTTTAGGAAGGAATAATCTCTTTGAACCTTGTGTTTTTTTTTCTCCGGTGTACAAAAAGCTAAGTCATAGTATTGCTACACGAGTCACGACCGTAAGTTTTATATAAGGTTCCACTTTTTTGAATGACAGATCAAAAAACAAGAATGAAATAAAGGACATCAAAATGTTTTTCGGTGTGTTAAAAATCAAATCCAACACAATTAAAGAAAGTTAAAAGCTTCTCGGACAAAAAAGAGTTCTTATAGATTTTGTCACATGAACACAACACCACCGTTCAAAATCACTGTCAAGATGCTCCACATCCCCTGACTGTAATACAAATCACTCCTTATACCACAGCAAGTCGAATTGATCAATGACGATGTTATGTTCAATGATGTCACGTTCCTGCTATTACGCTAAGTTGCAACGTGTTTACTTGCCCAAGAAGAAACACAAGGCAGCCGATGGTTTATTGCGTCGAATGCAGTCGGTGGATCGGTATCAGCTTGTGTATGTCCTTAAGTATTCACGTTGTCTTTCAGCTGAAAGATATTTGTGCAGAAATTGAGCAGGATGAATTTTCTCTTTTGAAATAATAAGAAATTGACCTTTTATTAAAAAAAAGTATCAAAATTCATATATCAAAAACAAATTAAGAATGAAAAATTGTTTAAAATACCATAAATTAAGTACTATTTTTTTCAAAATACCATCAATTAAAAATATACTAATATTTGGATTTAGGTTTTAGTGATTATAATTTAGGGATTAGTATTAAAGGGTTTGGAGTTGTTCAAAAAAAAAAAAGTATTAAAGGGTTTGGGTTTATAAATATTTTTGTAAAAAATAGCTTAGTGTTATTTATCACAAATTTATGGTACTTATGAAAATACTTATTCATTAATGGTAAATTTAAAAAGTGATATTAAATCTGTGGTAGAAATAAATTTCCCAACTAAGAAAGACAATGGAGTTAATTTAGGAATATATAAAGAAAACCAAATATTTTCTAACGACTTAATTAACTTTCCATGTATGTATGCTATGTACACCTAATGAAAACTCAAAACACACAATCTAAAAAACTCGATTTAATTTGTTAAGGTTACCAAAGGAAATTCTATGATGAGAGACAATAGAGTTAGAATTTTCAGGAAATATATTTATAAAGTTATGCGTATAAAAAGCTTTATAAAACCCTTGTTTTTCTTATTCCCACCCATTAGTGTCCATCCTCGCTCGTCTTCAGACCATCCTCTTCGTCTCCGATTGTGAATTGCTGAACTTTTCTTGTTCGTTCGTTCCTTTCTTCAGTCATCCCTGCTCAAAGATGCAGCAGGACTCTTTTCTTTTCCTCCTCTGCAGAATCGTTTCAATGACACATTACGTCAAGCTATGCGAACAAGAATGTAACCAATCTTCTTTCTCCTTTAAAAGTTTTATATTTTTTTTTCTCGTATGACAATCTCAATCTCTCCAGTAATGATATCGTACAACGGAAGAGACCTACTCTGACGAATCCTACTACAAGTATCCAAAAGTTTCTCTCTGAGTACATAAACTATCTAGAGTCTAACCTAATGAACTCGGCCAACTCAGAGGTTCGTCTCAAAACGTTATACCAATTCTGATTAATCCATATATATACAGTTCACTCTTCATGCATGCTTGGTTCTTGTTTCCAGGAGGAGTACTCGAATCCACGTGATCTTGAAGTCCGCATACATTACATTGAGAAGAAGTTCAGAGAACACCGTGCTATGAGAGTTTCACATGGACTCAGCGCGCTTCCTGACGCTTTGATAACTCATATACTCTCATTCCTTCCTACCAAAGATTCTATAAAGACAAGCTTTATATCGAAGAGATTTAGAGATCTATGGCTTCAGGTCCCAGGACTAGATATAAACTCCCATGTACCCCCCGTCATCAAGAAGTTCATCTCCAGGTTTCTCGAGATCAACCGTGGCTTGTGTCTGCAGAAGCTCAAGATAACGTCCGACGGGCGCAGTGCTTATCACCATGGGACCAGGGAGTTCATCGCCGGAGTGATTAACCGACGTGGAGTTCAACAACTAGACGTTGCAACACTCGAGCGTCCTCTCACCAAAGAGCTTATGCCTGTTGACATTTACAAGAGCAACACTTTGGTTTCTCTGAAGCTAGCAAACGTACGAATGCCGAATCCTCCCGAGTTTGTTGTTTCTCTGCCTTGTCTCAAGACCATGCATCTTGAAGACATTATCACCCAAGATCCTTTGATCATAGAGAAGCTCGTCTCTGGCTGTCCTGTCCTCGAAGATCTGACGGTTTTTAGGGTTTTTGATGACAATGTACCTGTTCTACGTGTGAGATCTCACTGTCTTAAGAGGTTTTGTGTGAAGTTTGGCCGCGAGAGAATGATTCCTGGTAAAGAGTATGCGGTCGAGATTGATGCTCCGGGGCTCAAGTATATGAACTTCAGAGATAATCTATCTGATAGAGTTGTGGCGAAGAATCTGAGTTCCTTGTTCAAGATCGACATTGATACACAGTTCAGTCTTGGTATTACCACTACTAGTACCTTGCAGATGAAGAAAGCTAATATCAGTGATTTTCTAAAAGATGTATCTACTGTAAGACATATGATCATCTCTCAGCCTACAATCGAGGTAATAACAAACAATTATTGAATTGTTATTATTATTATTATTTTTTTGGTAACTCCAAATAAATTGTTATTATGTTCTTCTTGCTGCAGGTCCTTTATTCTTGGATGAATCATGGACCGTTCACCAAATTTCTCAACTTAACTCGTTTAGAGGCTTCCTTCTGCACACTCTTATTACAAAAATTGACACATTTTCTTGAAGGTTTCCCGAAGCTGAAACACCTCACATTGGTACATATTAATTCTTGTTCTTCTAAACTTTATGATCTTTTTGGCCTAAGAACATTATTACCTAATTTTGTTTTTTTATTTTGTTGTGCAGTACTTGCTTTATTTGAAGGACTTAGAACCGGAGAACCTTGAACTTACCGTTGTGCCTCGGTGCTTACTATATACTCTTGAGTGTGTTGAGATTAAAGAAGGGGCCACGGTGGAGAAAGCTGGGAAGAAAAGAGCGAGGTACAGCAAGAGAACTAAAGTATCGAAACACAAGAAGAAGATTTGGACTGAAATAGTGAGGTATATCCTTGAGAACTCGCTAGTCCTCAAGAAACTCGTTTTGTGTTTCTCTCCTGTGACCAACAGCGTCTTAGATATCTCAGAGGCGCTTCCTACATTCACAATACGTTCTCCCCGATGTGAAATCTTCAGTCATCTGACTTCTCTCTGAATATCTGTTTAGGAATAATGTCTTTTGTTACGGATTTGGTTTTATGATTCTCTGGTCTCATTTGGATTTTATTTTAAATAACAATGATGTGCTTGAGATGAATTCAATTTCGCTAAGTTTTTATTATGATAGTCATGAATAACGTTTTTCAGAATCATATCACTCCAACAATTTCTGACAAGGTTTTGACTCCGGGGTTTTTGCCAACTTTAGCGGATAAGTTATCGGATCAACTCCTTCCTCTTGCTTATTTAACTCTTTTAATAGTGTATCGCATTTATCAAGAACCGATGATATACCCTGGATTTCTAGTTGACCTACGAGTTTGTACTGCATACCAAATCCATTTTCTTTCAAAATTATCCATCTCAAACCTACCTTGAGTAAGGTTCTATATTTTTAATTTTCTTGACACGTAGGGATTCTAAAATGAGCTCAACCTAACAGGATTAGCCTTTTTTTTTGGAACACCTAACAGGATTAGCCATGTATTAAAATCTTTAACTCTAACTTTGAGACATGCATGACTAAAATGGGACTCAACATAATTAGTCTATAAAATGGGACTGAACATAATCAAAATCTCCTTTCCACCCAGAGAGAGCAGTTCAATCTCCTTACCGGCATGGCCGAATTTTTTTGCAAGAAAATATTTGATTTTGCAGTTTTGATGAAAAAATTTGATTTTCAAGTTTTAGTATGACAACAGTTTTAGCGTGAAATTTTTTGATTTTGCGTTTTTAAGGAAAAATTCATTTTGGCAGAAAACTCATTTGACGAGATTTCTTGGTGCAAAGTAGCGATGAAGCATTGCTGAAAGTGTATGAAAGAGCTACTGGCCAACAGACGAGCATTGCTGAATCGGCTATAGCTTTTGGAGCTAAGGTAGCTGAAGCATCTAAAGAAGCAATCAAGGGAGTTACAGGTACCCTAAATGAGGGAGGATCATGGTTTTATCTGGGGTTACATAAATGCTTTAGTGGATCCAAAACGGAAATACTGGCCTACATCTATGATCGACTGTGGGGTTGGTTCATTAAACTGCTTTTGCTGGGTGGAAAGGAAATCTTTATTAAGGTAATTGCGACGGCTATGCCGGTCTATGCTATGCATGTGCAATAAGTAGTGGAGTTAATTAGATACTAGATCATGACCCGCGCGCCTGCGCGGGTTTATCTTTTGATTCACATATTTTATATACATGTTGTATATTATTTAAGATTTATAATATAAAAAAGTTAGAATGATCCGGAACCAAAAAAAATCGACCCGGACAAAAAGAAATCAAATACCTACTTAGATCCAAATGTTGAGAACTCGAAGAACTCATACCTGAAATGAACAGATTTATACCCAATCCAGTGAGCTAAATTTCAAACATAATATCTTTTGTTATATTTTTAATTCATTTTTTGGGTTGGTGAGATTTACTATTTATTCGAAAGATTTTGGCTAACTTAATGGTATATATTCGTAGGTTTCTTTTTTCTGAAGAGGAAAAAAAATATTTGGGTCTTGATTAAATTTATCTTATATGACAAATTGCTGCTATAAATAATTTTTATAAAAACTAATTTGTAACAGTAATATCATTTTTGTTATAAATTAGTATATCATGGTTTATAGGTTCAAAGTATAGAGTTAGTCGTCTTCATAGTATTGCTAATATTGATAGATGCAAGTTAATGAATACAGATAATATATTGTATCATTAGTAATCTGTCGTATAATATTATATGTTAGTAGATGTATTATTAATAATCTATCTTATAGTATAATATGCTAGTAGATGTATCTAGTTTATAGTTAAATATATGTAATATAAAGAAACATGCGTAGTGGATATAATAATAAGGTAAGAAGTGAAAAACTATGGTAATAGTTGATATTAATTATTTATAAAAAGACATGTCTAATAATAAATAGATAATATAGCATTAATTACATAAGGTCCAACTTTAAAATCTACCTAGAAGAAGTTGTAATGTTTCTGTTTTAATAAGATAGACTAGGTAAGACTTGCGCCTTGCGCAGAGTTAGAGGGTTCTTAAAATATTAATGTTCTGTTTACATACTTCGCAGATTGAGATATTTTGTAAAATATTTGTTAAATAATGTTTTATTTAGAATTTTTTTTCTATTATAACAAAAGGTATGTAAAATATATTTTAATGATTTGATCAAATTAAAATTGTAAGACTATTATATATATATATATATATATATATATATAATATATATAATTAAATAATTTTATGAATATATATTAATTGAAACTTCTTACTCATACAGATTTATGATCATTTGTATTTTTCGATAAAAAAAAAAATTATTGATTACAAAATTTTTGATATGAGATTTTAAAAAGTTTTAGTAATTTTTAATTATTTAAAAATAATAATATAACATATACAAACTTTTTAAAATTGTTTGACATGATTAATGTGATTTTTTAATTTATTTAGTAGTATAAAATCTAACAAACATTATAAATGATACATTAAACGTTATCAAATATTTATTATTCAAAATCAATAGTTATCATATATTTTAATCACACATTTTGTAGTTTCATAGTTTTTGTAAAGAAAATCATATTAGGTAATTAGTAGCATGGTAATTTCGTAACATGTTATGCCAAATATATAACTAAAGCATTGTTATAATACAAAGTTTAAAATTCGGTACTATATCATACATTTATTGTATTATAAATATTGAAGGAGTTAAACATTTGTAATTTCATTACTATATATAAAGTTGCAATTAATTTTGATTGCCCGAAACTGGAAATTTTGTATCATTACATCAAGTACAATAAATGTAGATGGTAATAAAAATATACCATACACCATTTACATACCATACATACCATAAATCTGTAAAATCATTATTACTATATATTTGATCAAATGCCACCGTATATTATGCAATATATGTATATTGTGGTTGAATATGGTCTACTTATTATTATATGTATTTTTATGCAATATATATAAAATCATTATTACTATACATTTGATCATATACAATCACGTGTGTAGAATATTGATTGCCCACAATTTAAGCCTTTTAGTTCGGTAAAATCTGATGCACATAAGCATATCTTACCGAATTACACTTCTCTAAATAAGTAAAGTTTTAATTTACCGTGCACACAAAGTGTAACATTTAAAATACTACCATATTTCATATATTCCATATTTTCAAAAGTAAGAATACTATAAGTTTTAAAGATACAAAAAAAAAATCGTAAGACTTCTATCATAATAAAAGGCATAAATAATAATTAAAAAACTCATTCATATGTTAACATAATACCAGATAATGCTACATTGTTTTTTTTAAACTTGATAATACTCATTGTTATGGACTTGGTTAAGGATTTAGAGTTATATAGAACGAACAATGGCTCAAAATAGTAGTATTATTCGAAAGGATTCAGTTAGACCAATGGAACAATGAACACTGATGAAGATTAGTTAATTTTTCAATATATGAATCATTGTCATATAGAACGAAAAAATATCCTTAGATATCATGAATGTATATTCTGTTTAGAATAACTTAAAGTACACTTAAGATGTTTGTGTTGTTCGTAAGTGTCTTTAACAGAGCTTTTTTTGTAAAATTAACCAAGCAAAGCTTGAAATAATTAAACACGCCATTGAATTGAATTGGGTTTAGGTTTATCGCAACTAAATGTATACTCTGTTTCGCTACATATATCAAACCAAGGGTGTTTAAGTGTAGTATGATTCAGTGGACCTTGCTGTTTAGTTCATTTTTCAATATGGCTTTCATATTAGAGTACATCTGGCTTGTTGATCATGTTTAGGTTATTCATATCAATGGACCTTGCTGTTTGGTCTGTATGCAAATTACTTGAAGATTGCAAGTGTCAACATGAACAACTTAATAATCTCAATTTTTGGTTATTCATGTGTCTGTAATTTTATGATAGATCATTGATACAAATATTGCTGCAGGTTTAGAATGAAATGAAAGAGTTGTTTATAATGGCTCAAGTAATATATGAATTGATATTATTAAAAATCCATATCGTTTTCATCATATGCCATTGGAACAATTGAATGGTGGTTTCACATGGTGAATATTATAAAAGCAAGAGAATTAATTAAGGGATATAGGTTCGTCTCGTTTTTGTTAAAAATCAATGTCATGTTATTTTAAAATGTAAATATATTATATGGTTACCAATGGCATAGGTTGTAATTCTTCTAGTAAATGGTGGGTTTTTTTAAAGTTAGCTGAGAAGACATGTGGTGATGACACCTAAGCTAAATGGCAAACCTGTAAATAAAATACAAAATAAAGGTTAGATTTTAAAAATGCTTCTCTATTAATAAGTAAGGGATGTATGAATCTTTTACAACAGTTTTTAAGTTTAAAAAAAAAAGAAATTTCTCTTTTGAAATAAGAAGAAATTGACTTTTTATATTAAAAAAGGATATCAAAAGTCGAAACAAACGTCGGGTTGTTCGTAGCCTAGTGGCTGCTGAGCTCTGCCTTCGGGCCCTGACGTCGGGGGTTCGACCTCTACTTACCTCAGTTTGAGGATTAAAAGGTCTAAAAGTGACCAGTTGACAAAAAAAAAAAAAAAAGTCGAAACAAACAAAGAAAGACAATGGAGTTATTTAATTAAAAGAAAACAAAATAGTTTCTAACGACTTAATTCACTTTCCATATATACACCTAATTAAAAAAACACATGATCTTTTTTTTTGTCACGGTTCTTTTCTCAAACACATAATCTAAAAAACTATATTTAATTTGTTACTTAAAAGGTTACCAAAAGAAATTCAATTAATGAGAGAATAGAGTTAAATTTTGAGAAATTTATGCCTACAAAAAGCACTATAAAACGGGACCATTATAAAACCCTTGCTTTTTGATTCCCACCAATTGTCCATCCTTGCTCGTTCTTCTCCGATTATCCTCTTCCTCTCCGACTGTGAATTGCTAAACCTTTCTTGTTCGTTCCTTCATCCCTGCTCAAAGATGCAGCAGGACTCTTCTAATGTTCATCCTCGGCAGAATCGTTTCAGTGCGACATTACGTCAAGCTATGCGAACAAGAATGTAACCAATCTTCTTTCTTTCTTTTTATCTCCTTAAAATTTTTGTATTCCTTTTTCTCACGTATATATTGACAATCTCACTCTCTCCTCCATCCAGTAATGTTATCTTACGACGGAAACCTATTGGAAGGATTGATGCTAAAAGACTCCAAAATATTCTCCCTAAATACGTAAACTATCTAGAGTCTAAACTAATGAACTCGGCCAACTCAGAGGTTCGTCTCAAACTATATGATTATCCATATACTCATCATATCCTTCTTGTTATTGATTTATTTTGATTCTTGTTTCCAGGAGGAGTACACGAATCCACGAGATCTTGAAGTCCGCCTACACTATCTTGACAAGGAAGTTAGAGCCTTGAGTCATCATCGTTCACATGGACTCAGCGCGCTTCCGGACACTTTGTTAACTCAGATTCTCTTATGCCTCCCTACCAAAGATTCTGTCAAGACAAGCCTTCTCTCCAAGAGATTTAGAAATCTATGGCTTGAAGTTCCAGGACTAGAGTTACACTCCCTAGACTCCTCCAATCCACGCGCCATCAACAACTTCATCGACAGGTTTCTCGAGATTAACCGTGAGTCGCGTCTCCAGAAGTTCAATATAAACTACGACGAGTGCAGTGTTTATCTTTTCAGAATCAGTGAGTTGATCACCGAAGTGATTAAGCGTGGAGTTCAAAAGCTAGACGTTGTTGGCACAGTCAGGTACTGGCCTCACACCAAAGAGCTTATGCCTGTTGACATTTACAAGAGCAACACTTTGGTTTCTCTGAAGCTAGCAAACGTACGAATGGCGAGTCCCGAGTTTGTTGTTTCTATGCCTTGTCTCAAGACCATGCATCTTGAAGCCATTATCACCCAAGATCCTTTGTTCATAGAGAAGCTCCTCTCAGGCTGTCCTGTCCTCGAAGATTTGACGGTTTTTAGGGTTTTTAATGACAATGTACCTGTTCTACGTGTGAGATCTCACTGTCTTAAGAGGTTTTGTGTGAAGTTTAGCCGCAGCGTAAGAATTTATGGTAAAGAGTATACGGTTGAGGTTGATGCTCCGGGGCTTAAGTATATGAACTTCAGAGATGATCATTCTGCTAGAGTTGTGGTGAAGAATCTGAGTTCCTTATTCATGATCGACATTGATACACAATTTGGCACTGGTACCTTGCAGATGAAGAAAGCTAATATTAGTGATTTTCTAACCGGGATATCTAGTGTAAGACATATGATCATCTCTCAGCCTACACTGGAGGTAATACATGCATATACTCTTTGATGCATTTATGACAAACAATTAATGAATGAATTTTTTTTTTAAACACCAAATGAATTGTTATTCATGTTCTTCTTGCAGGTCCTTTATTCTTGCATGAAACCTGGACCGTTCACCAAATTTCGCAACTTAACTCGTTTAGAGGCTTCGTTCTGCACCGGTTTATTACAAAATTTGCCGCATTTTCTTGATGGTTTCCCCAAACTGAAACACCTCACTTTGGTACATTCTTCTTCTTATAAACTTTATGATTTTTTTTTTGGCCTAAGAACATATTACCTATTTTTGGTTTTTTTTTTAATTTTGTTGGGCAGTACTTGCTTTATTTGAAGGACTTAAAACCAGAGAATCTTGAACTTACCGATGTGCCACAGTGCTTGCTACGTACTCTTGAGTGTGTTGAGGTCAAAGAAGTGACCACGGTGGAGAAAGCTGGGAAGAAAAGAGCGAGAAACATTAGGAGAACCAAAGTATCGAAACACAAGAAGAAGATATGGATTGAAGTATTGAGGTATATTCTTGAGAACTCACTAGTCCTCAAGAAACTCATTTTGTATTTCTCTTCTGTGACCAACAGCGTCTTAGATATCTCAGAGGCGCTACCTACGTTCACAAAACTTTCTCCCCGATGTGAAATCTTCAATCATCTCACATCTCTTTGAAGATCAGTTTAGGAATAATAATCTTTTGTTGTGAAAAATGGAGTTTGGCCTAGCATTTTACATGATATGGTTTTATGATTCTCTAGTCTCACTTGGAATTATTTTTGAGTAACAATGATGTGTGCTTCAGAGATAATCAATGTGATAACACTTTCACCAAGATTTGTGGATGTAGATCACACTTAAGAGAAACCAGCGGATGATCTTTCACCTGAGAAGAGCATCTTTATGATGCCTCTTTTTAATCTTGTCCAGTGAAATATATATCCTAAGAGCTCTAATACCACTTTTAGTCAATTTAGGATCGATGGTTGAACTATATTGCTTACAGTTAACTGGACTTGATATAACCTTAACGTAAAGAAAACCCTCGATTTAACGACTGTTCTCCCAGTGATTTACTATATAGAGAATGTTACACAACTACTCACTTCTTAGATATTTCTTGTTCCTGTGGTGTACAATGAGGACTCCAAGGATCACAAGATTACAAGACTCGGAACCTTATCCAGTCACTATCAAATATTAGCAAAAACTGTAGAGAACTATCTCTCAGGTCTACTTCACGTTAGAGGTGGGCGTTCGGATATCCATTCGGGTTCGGTTCGGGTCTATTCGGATTTCGGGTTTTCGGGGTCAAAGAATTCAGCCCCATTCAGATATTTATAAATTTCGGTTCGGGTTCGGTTCGGGTTCGGATAACCCATTTAAATTATTTTTAAAATTTTAAAATTCATTATATACTTCAAACTTCACAAAATCTATAAACAAAAAATATATTACATATAAATTTGAATAACATGTGTCAAAATACCAAAACTTAAATATTGTGTTTTGAGTATACTTTAACTATTTAGACATATACTTTTGACTATTTATATATATTTTTCAAGTATTTTAGACAATTTAAAAGTATCATATATTTTTTGGATGCCTTTTAATACACATTAAATCTAAAATTAGTTAATATATATAGGTATATTAATTTATTTCGGATACATTCGGGTACCCGAAAAATTTCGGTTCGGATCGGGTTCGGGTTCGGTTCTTTAAATACCAAAAATTTGAACCCATTCGAATTTTTTATCAATTTTAGTTCGGATTTAGTACTACTTTTTCGGATCAGATTCGGTTCGGTTCTTCGGGTTTGATCTTTTTGCCCAGCCCTACTTCACGTACGTGATTGCCACCATTTTCCTGATTATCTCTCTGTTTTTATTTTATTGTGAGAACGATTCGAATAGACGATGGGCTTTCCATTTCCCCAACTCATTCCTTCAGTTACTTCTTCGTTGTAAACTGGCCTAACATAGGCCCAACAGGATATTTGCCTAAAGTCAAGTCCCTGCCGCCATGATTAATTAATTATTTCTACTCTTTCCGTTCCATTAAGTTAGTGTGTTTTTTTACAAAAAAAAAAAAATTGTTTAACAAAGTAAATTTTTATGTTTTCTATGAAACTGAAAACTATTAAAGATTTAATTGATTCTATTAAATTACTATTGGTTAAAAGTTATTGGAGATCAAAAAATACTGACTAATATGTTTGTTAGAATGATTTAATGTGTGTTTTAACTATAAAACATCAAAGAAAATTATTTTTGTGGAATGGAAGGAGGATATATTATATGTAAAATTATTTTCTACATATTTGTGTCAAATTTTTATTGTTGGTCCACATTTTTCCGATCTAATTACAATTCCAAATTCGTCATACATATTATTGTAGACATTTGTTACTTGCAATAAAAATCATTAAGTATTCCAAAATTATTTACTTTGTTGGTGAATTTTATTATTTCACCGTCGTATAAATTATATATCAATTCTGAGGCTAACATGACATCACATATATATTTATTTATTTTATATACAACTCAAACCTAAAAAAATATCATAGCCAATGATGGCAAAATTCACATTTTAATTTTAGCGTATCAAAAGATCAATTAAAGTTATATATATCAAATTTCAATCCTAAGAGAAAATATATCAACTCAAATCAAAACGAAAGTGTAAAAATGTTTGCAAAAAAAAAAAAAAAATCAAAACGAAAGTGTTCTATGAGGGTTCATATGCTTTCCAGTTAGAATCAGGACTTCGATAAATGATTTTTAGAGTTACATATCTTTATATTATTTTTTGTGCACACATATCTTTATACAAATATGTATATTATTTTGCTTCTTTTTTTTTTTGAACACGTATATTATTTTGCTTAAGATAAAACTAAAAGCGTATTCAAGGAATATATATGGGATCATGTGTCACGATAAAAAAGAAACTTGACGGGCCAATATGGAAGACAATATTATCATTATCTGCCTGCCCCATCCAGTAATGTCTCTCCACCTATGTCCACTTATTTAGTTATGAACAATACTTAGGTTCACCCATAGGGTGAACTTTTTAAATTCACCTCACTTCTATTAGCCAATTAAATTGCCACATAGGATTAATGATAAAAAATATTAAATACATTTTCTAAAAGCCAAAAAATCTTTTAAATGTCAATTTTAACAAAACTAATACCGCAAACTAAACTATAAATCCAAACCGTAACCCTAAACATAAACCCTATACCCTAAACCCAAATCCTAAACCCTAAACACAAATCATATACTCTAAACTCTAGACTCTATACCTTAAAATAAAATTCTATATCCTAAACCCAAACACTAGACCCAAACCCTATACCCTAAAATCAAACCCTATACCCTAAGACGAAGCTCTAAACCCAAACCCAAACCCTTGGGTTTAGAATTTACAGTTTAGATTTAGAATTTAGCGTTTGATTTTTGAGTATAGAGTTTGGGTTTAGGGTTTAGGGTTTGGGTTTAGGGTTTGGGTTTAGGGTATAGAATTTGGGTTCAGGATTACGGTTTGGATTTAGGGTTTAGTTTGTGGTATTAATTTTGTTAAAATTGACATTTAAAAGATTTTTTGGCTTTTTAAAAATGTATTTAATATTTTTTGTCGCTAATCCTATGTGGCGATTTGATTGGTTAATAAAAGTGAGGTGAATTTAAAAAGTTCACCTCAGGGGTGAGCCTAAGTATTGTTCTTTAGTTATTTGGTTTTACAAGAACGTACCACACAAACATAGCATCCAATCATATACAACAACAACGATTAGACGTTAAACTAGTTAAACTTGAAAAAGCTACCTAGCTTTAGGAATATGTAAAAAGATTAGAGCTATAACAATGCTGAATATTATGAACTTCAACTGATTTTATGAACTTCAACTGATTTTATGAACTGCATCGTTCGGCATTGTGGTGTTGGTTGCTGTAATAAAATTACAAAAGTTATAAATTTTGGAGTCGGTTCCTGTTTTTCTTTTATAATAGAGATCTTTACAATAGAAGTATGTTGGAGATTTAGTCAAAAAAAAGTATGTTGGAGATGATTTTATAGATTATTTAGAATCAATTTGGTATGTTACAATTTTAAATGTATTTTCTTTGTATTGAATAACGGTTTTCCATTTTCTCGGCTTTCACGGATAAACAAAACAAAATAAACTGGAGTAAAATAGAGTAAATATATCTTTCAGCTGAAATAGAGTAAATATAACTGGAGTAAATTTCCATTTTGTATTGAATAACGGTTTTTCATTTTGTTTCTTTCAGCTCAAATTTTTTTCTTCATAAAATAGAAGGAAAATTTTAAGCCGATAGATCCAAACAAAATTTCTTTTATTTTTTTTCTATCATTTTACTCTATTATTTTAAAGTATTTTCAAAATATTCTTTATTTTAAAGTTTGATAAAACCTTAAATATAAGGTTTGAGAGTGTTCCTCTCCAAAAACAAAACCTCATATTAAATTTTATTTTTTGTATTTTGTACAATAGTCTTTATGTTTAATAAAACTAAACCAAAAGCATACAACAAAAGTATTATAAAAATAATTAATAAAATATTATATTATAGTTACTGCATGTAAATATAAACATACAAAATAATTCATTAAATTTAAATAAGTTACATAATAATTCATTATAATTACTTCAATAATGATCTCATATATAATCCATTAAAGCAGTTTGAAGCGATAAATAGATTTCTTTAAATTTTATTTGTAAACTATGAGCAAAAAAAGTTTGAAGACAAACATTCATTTTAATTTGTAACACTGACGCCAATCTTTGTATCTCTAATTGGTATATTGATATCACGTTCATCTTATAATATCATGTTATGTATAATAATACATGATTTCATAATATCATGTAATAATATTACTTAATCTTTGTATTATATTTATTGTAGTACTATTAATTAGATATTTTGTATTAAAAAGACTAAAATGATCAAACAAGAAAGTTCATTATTTGAAAATTACACAAATAAAAGGATTAAGAAAGTAATGAACTTTAAATATAAGTTTTTGTACAAATAAAAGGATTAAGTAAGTAAGTGAAACTTTATATTAAAATTTAGTAGTACAAAACTTTAAAATTTAAAGTTTAAAAAAAAATTAGAACGCATAAAATCTTATATTCAAAGTTATAAGGGGACTCTAATCGAAGTCTCTGTCACATTCTAATAAATATTCTTTAGGTCCTTTAAACCTCGTATTATTCAACAATTTTTTCCTTCTATTTTTCTTGAAACTTTCATGTTGTAGTTTTTATAGGGTACCGTAAATATGCTGAATAAATATAGTGAACAATTATTCTCTGAATAATCATGTAATAAAGTGATGTTAAGATGTGACATTTTGTCACAAAAGTGAAAATTTTATTTTCAATAGCGTGTTAGCATGTGTTGAATGCGACATACCGACACATTGTAAATTTGTATTGTTTCCATACTATATGGTAATATATAGAAATTCAGAACATTCTATACTATGTGATGGTATTTCATTTTTTTTTAATGAGAAAGGGCTATGTGATGGTATTTCAGTGTTAAAGAAAAGAACCAACCAAAAAAAATTGATAAGAACATATAACATGAAAAGGATAATACAAGCCCACCGCTAATAACAGGTATCAACAGGATCGATGGCACTTATTATAGAGAACACGGAGTTCTAGTTCATCCTTCATCGTGAAATTTTTCATTGCATACTTAAGTGGACAGTGTATAGATCTCCCTTTACCCCGATGCTATTTCCTTGCACAGTGAATCGTGAACCGACCTAAACACTAAGATACCATGAACTCTTATCATGTGTTCTATAGTTTTCTGAACAGTGAAGCATGCACCGACCACGACGATATATGAGTATGGTTCTTTATCTACTTACAGCAAAACATTAAACAAACCAATTTTTGGAAATAAATTTGGAAAGTTGAAGAAAGAAAAACATTTGGACAAGAACTTTCCGTCGACATTGCTGTCTAGAATTCGGTGGAGAAAAGAAAGTGTCTTTAGTGGTACATATGAAATAATATGAATTTCTTTTAAAAATAATAATATGAATTTCTGAATAACTGTATATATCAAATTTCATGACATGTGTCCCATTATGAAACCTCAGTTCAAGCTTTTTGATTTATTATATATATATAAAAGATAAATAGTTTCGTTTTAAATAACCACTAATCTTTTTCTTGACCACAAATAAAACCCCACTAATCATACACATCGAAAATTTAAGATAAAATGACACATCGTAGATTCACAATACTATGCACAGAAAAATCCATTATCAAAGTAAAGCCGTGTTGCGGTTCATAAAAAAAGTAAGGCCGTGCCAACACTAATTGATGACTGGGAACATTCATGATGAGAAATTTAGATATCATTTTAAATAAATTCAAGTTTAAATCATAACTATATAAGCTTGATCCGCGCGTCCGCATACAAAGTTAATATTTACCTTTTTGTAAATTGCTTAAAATTTTAAACATATAAATATATATCATTTAGATATTTTAAATTTTTACAAATTTACCCGGATTTAGAAAAATCTGACTCAAATTTTATTCAAAAGTTTAGTTTAAAAATATAAAAAATGATACACAAAAACCAATATATATCCAAAACAAAAAGAATCTCTATTAATCGGTTTGAATTCTTATCACTAATGGAATAATTTCTTTCAAACATGTGAAATAACTATAGTTAACACATAAGATAAATGAAGTTGAATATTATGGTACATATAATTAGTGAAATACTTTAAAAGAGTGAAAAGATAAATGTAAAAAGACATAATAAAACACTTAAAATAGATAAGTTTTGCTTTGTACTTATGTAATAAATGATGGTGAATTATCTGAAAAAATAAATGAAATGGTTAAAATTAGTTTTAAAAAAAACGAAGATGTAAAAGTCACTTAAAATTAAGTAAGTAATGTTTTGTACTTCAATTTTAATAAAATATATGATTATTTACTAACCAAAAAAAAATTGAGCAACAAAGGATTCATTCATTCGAAAAGCAGTCCACTACAGAGTGAACAAAACAAAAAAGGGGTCACGAATGACAACAAGGGAAATAAGATGAATGAAATTTTTCGCTGTAATGTGAGATATATTTGATTCGATAAAATAAAACTGGTATGTAAACGCTATGAAACTCAGGACTAGCATTACTAAATGACAAGATGATTATAGTATTATGAGACTCAATGATCGAGTAATACTCTTTCCATTTCAATGAAATCAAGTCGTCGTTGTAGAGTAAAATTTTCGTTTTAAAATAAGTGTTATTTTTATAATTTAATACATAATTTATTAACAATATTCTCTTATTTATTTTTTATTGTTTGAATTTTGAAATATGGTTACATGTATAGGTAGTAATATTATTTTGGAATATGCAAAATTAAATATTTTTTTAATTTGTATGTATAAATAAAACAAGAATTAAAATGAAACAGAAAGAGTATGAAATTAAATAGTAGTAGCAAACTGAGATAAACACAAGGAAAATAGAGATCAGAAGAATATTGACAATTTTATGATTTTTTAAAGAATTCTAATAGGCTGTAAAAGAATGTATTTAATTTGGAATTTATTTGTATTTTTATGAAATTCTTTTTACTAATTTAAAATTTTAAATTTCTTTTTAAATTCAGTGTTATTAAGCTTGTGATTTTAAGATGTATTTTAAATTATTATTATTACAAATATTTAGAATTTGTTTCAAGTTACAAACCAACTTTACTACTTGGTTTCTGAACTCCATTTCACTAGTTAAACATAGAAATATAGTTTATACAATTACTAACCTTTTACGTTAAATGTAGAACCAATTTTTTGTGTTACAAAAAAAAAGTAGAACCAGTTCTTTTATAGGTCAATGTTGGTTTTTCTAATACAGAAGGTTCAAAAATAATTTTATGGAATCATGTGGTGGTAAACTAATGAGAATTTTTTAGAACTCGGTATGTATGCACATCAGTCATGATTCCGATTTCTCTTGGAGCTAAATTACCATTACTAAATTACAAAATGATTATAATACTATGAGACTCAATGATCAAGTAATTTCTTCCAAAAAAACATATACTAAAAACAGAAAAATGCGATGACATACAAATTTGCACGAGATGCTTAGAGCTCTCCAACAATTATATTTTATGTTGGTTTCATCCTTCTGATTTAGATTTTTGAATTGTATTCTATTTTAAACTAGTTTAGTAGTGTTTGGTTGGCAAAAAGAAATGTAGAACCAATTTATGGCGGCAGAATTCATTTCTGAATTTTGCTGGCATTGTATAATGTTTTAAGTGGCATAAGAGTTTTCTCGGTCGATTCATGATTAACATATGGGCCGAGCTCTCTCATTCCACATAAACACATTTTCTAAGTCGCCTTTCCTACCAACCACTCGCTTTTTATTTTATTTTCAGTAAGACCTTTTTCCCTTTTCCAGTTATAAGTGAACAACTGGATAACTTAAATTATTGCTGTTTATTCTCAACCAATTAGGTTTCAACATTCTCAAAGCTCATTTCAGTTACTTTCTATCAGACTAATCAAGTACCAAATTTGATAAAAAGAAACATAAAAATCAAGTACTACCAAATATCCACTAAACTAGTAGGATATACCAAACCAAATCACCTTCAAAGCTTAAAATGTCATATTCACAATAATATGTCACTATAATTATAACGTAATTTGTTATTTTGACTGCTTAGGATGACGCGGTCCCAGTAAAATATAGAAAAGCGAATGTATTTCTAAAATCGCATTAGGTTTGACCCAAAACACACCATCTCCAAAGCGTCAAATCTAAAATTAATAAATTATTAGGTCAGGATGACGTGGGAACGGGTAATACACCCAAATGCTGGTGACATTTGTCTCGGACACTAGCTCTCTCCCGACATTTCGGTGTCGATAAAGGGTTTTATGGTATTCTATCCTTCCATATTCATATGACTTATGGATGGACTCATAAATAAGTCACAACTCTTGGAAAATTCAATTATGTCAATTCGCTGAGATTCTTAAAACTGCTGAATTTGTTAAGTGATGAATTTTAAAAATAGTTTATTTTTAAATTTTTTTTTTTTTATAAAATTTTAATAATAAAAAGTTTCCTTTGAATTTACATTTTTAACTTAGTTATATAAAGTGTATGTAGATAATATTTAATTTTATATTTTTGTTTTTATAATCACACTTTGATGTTTTTATGATTTTAACTAATTACTAAAAATAAGATAAAAATATACAATACTGTTATAATATACAGTAAAACCTCTATAAATTAATAATGTTGGGACTTTAAGATTAATTTATAGAGATATTAATTTACCAAAGTTTCTTATTTAGTTTTTTCTTCTATTTATGAAATATCTTATTTATAAAATAAAAAAATATTTTATTTTACCGTATATAACATTATTTACATTTGAAAATTTTGACTTTCATTTTTTTATTATATTATATGGTGTATATTTTTATGTTTCATATAATTGTTATGTGGTTTTCGATATAGTTTTACTAAATATTATAAAATATATTAAAATATTAAGAAAAAATAGAGGTATTTTCATTGTGAATATAAAACCAACAATATAATGTTTAGTTTGTACCTATATAAAATATATATAGATAAATTATTAATTTGTGATTTTAATGAGACTATATATTTACATGAGAGTTTTTTAAAAAATATTATTATCTTATTATTTTATCGATTTATGTCATATTTTCACCGTCCCGAATTGGGACTGGTAAAATTATTAATTTATAGAGATTATTAATTTATAGAGTATTAATTTATAGAGGTTTTACTGTAGTAGGAATATATATATATAATTATATCTATCTATACTATTAAAGCATGATCCTATTTTAAAAATTTAGGATTCTACCTCTACATTTCAATATATTTACAAGTCTTTCCATTGACATTTAATTTAAACTAAAAATATAATATTCTCTATAACTATGGTAATTAATACTTTCCATATTTTGTGAATGAATAATTTTAATTTTATGCAGTATATACTTTCCATTTAATTTGAATATCATTTTTTCAATTATAATATTATTTAAAGATCGGATATGAATATATACATGAAAACTAAAAAATATTATTATGCCATTTTAACATAATAATGGTATGCCAATTTTGAGTGTTCAATTTTTTAAAACTTATCTTAAAATTAAGTTTTAGATCTAAACATAAATAAAAATACAAACTTATCATAGTAACCAAAAAAAGAAAATAATATTTTCATATCAATAATAAAGTTTCCTATTACCATTGTTTCATTTTCTTCAAATGACATAATACAAATCTCATTAAAGTCTAGATAGTTATTTTTAAATTTTATATAATATTAAGAAGTATGAATTATTTAATAAACATTTCAAAAATATTATTTAATTTTTTTTTTGTTTTCAGCGGATCATCTCATATCGGATCATCTCATATCGAATCTTAGGTTAATAACGGATTTTTAGATTTTTACCAGGTTTTCTAAAATTATAATTAGAATTTTTTTATTAAACTGAACTGAATTATACACATACCATTGGATTTATCGGTTCAATCATAGGTCTGAGTTAGATATGAAAACACCGTTTAAAAATTAATTATTATAATAGAACAATTTTCTTGAAACACAAATAAAAACTTTTAAAATTATTTATTCTCTAATCAAAATCACAAATTCAATTAAATTTTATTAAAAAAAATATATCCGCGCTTTTAAAGGGCGGATCAAAATCTAGTATATATATTAAAACACCATCATGACATATAGACATATGAATTGTCCAACTATTTTAATATAATTATTAAAACCTTTTATTAATCATTTAAGAAAATATTATATAAAGAAAACCATAAATATGACTAAAAACACAAATATAAAAACTATATTTCTAAAAAATGTAAAACAAAAAATATATCTGCCTTTTAAAAAGATGGATCATTAACTCTAGTGTCTTATTAAAACATAAACTTCTTTTTGGACCCAATTTTTTTTTAGAATTTTAAATGAAATACACCTTTTTATTATAAACTAATTATGGAAACAATATTATAGTACTATCTTTGTCTCTAAATAACACAATAATTAATCTTGTGTCATAACAATATATAAAACATTATGTCTTATCTTTTTAATAAATTTTATTTCAAATTATTTATTTGATAAATCAAATAATTAATATAAAATTTATGAAAATTTAAATGAATGTAATTTTTATGAAAGTATAAATAAGAACACATCGTGTAACAGAATGAAGAAAATTAGGTTTTGTTTGGAGATAAGGAGATTATGAAACCATAAGTTAAATCTTAGCACAATATTATGTAGACGTGCAATTAGGCAGACAACATGTATATTTATTTATCACTCATTGCAATTTTACTTATTTTACTTTTTTTGTTCACCACATTGCAATTTTACTTTTTATTGTCAAAAACACAATTCTCTCTAACTTTTTTCGTGTCTACAAAATATATATATATCATTAGTTAAAATATAAAAAAAAAAAAAAAATATATATATATATATATATATATATATATATATATATATATATTTGCAGATCTCTCTCAGGAAAAACGTTCTCTAAAATCTCATCTTAAACACGACTGAAGAAGTGTATAAAGGGTTTTCTGTCCACTCATAATTTCCATTTACAAAGACTTCAAATAAATTCAAAATAACCCGAACGTGGAAGAACTCTGAGGAATATCATCATTTAACAGCAAATCCCAACTGCTAAAGTCATCAACATCCCACAGGCTCATCACATTGTTCTCCATAATGTTTCCCACACCATTATTATTATTATGAATACCATAGTCCGACCAATCGAAATCTGGAAACTGCAAATCCTTCAAGATACTTGATTCATTAGATGAACTGGAAGACGTGGATGTGGATGAAGACATTGAAGAGTTGTTGCAGATAAGCTCTAAACACTCTGGATCAATCATAGGGACTTCTTCGACGCAATACTCAAGATTCATCGCCATAAGCTGATCATCGTAACTTACAAGCATGTTCTTGTTGTTGCTGTCTTTGGTAAGAGAATAATTAGGTGGTTCCTCCACAGTCTGCTCCATTGGTTTCTGCAGCTTCTTTAAAGGTTTTTCTTCTTCTTGTTCTACTATAGAGAGTGGTTTATGAGTGAGAGGATCGATCCCCATTTTCCTTAACTTCTTCTTGATGTGAGTGTTCCAGTGGTTCTTGATTTCATTGTCTGTTCTTCCTGGTAAATGAGAAGCTATCTTTGACCACCTTCACTTACAAAAAAAAAAACATCTCAGAAAAGAGAATATAAAATCTCATAAAGGTTTAATAAAGTTTATGCAAAAAAAAAGAAGGTTTTGTAACCTGTTGCCGAGCTGGGAATGAAGGTCAATGACCATCTTCTCCTCGTTATCCGAGAGAAGACCTCTTTTCAGGTCTGGTCGAAGATAATTTGTCCAGCGAAGTCTACAACTCTTGCCACACCTGAGAAGACCAGCAAGCTTAGGAACAGCTCTCCAACAACATTGTCCATGGGTGAGGATGAAGTTCATGAGCTTCCTGTCTTCATCTGCAGTCCATGGTCCTTTCTTCAACCCTACTTTGTCACAGCATGGTTGTCTCCCCATTTCTTTCTCTGCTTCTTCTTCTTTCAAATACTCTGTTTTTTCTCTCGTTCTCTTCTCTGTCTTTGTCTACCGTCTGAGAGAGTAAATGTTAATGAAAGTTGAAGACAGATGGTTGGGTAAGCGTGACAGCCACCTATATATATGCATACGCACATATATGTATGTGTCTGTATCTATAGACTTTTATAAAGATTAAAGAGAGCAAAAAGAATGTAAGGATAAATTTTGAGCACTAAGATATATATAATTCAACCTTTTTCATATCCTTGTTTGTTCACACATTGGTGGTCCTTTATTCCCTTTTCTTTTGCCATTTCTTATATTTTTAGTTAAGTTCATAGATGTGGGTTTACCTGTGTGTAATATGATAATGAAGATGCATTTATTTTTTCTTTCTTGTGATAACTTCAAACTTTAAATATAGTGTTTTCTCTAAGTGTGTGTGTGTGTATTGCATACTATATATAACAATTCAAAAGAGCGTTTATAATTATCATGGTTTATATGATTACTACAAACAATTTAGAAATGAAAATTTAACATGTTTTTAAAAATCCTTCTACTTATAGTCTATAGACTTAAATATTGGATCAGTATGCTTTTTTGTAACACTGGATTAGTATGCTTATAAGTTTGATCCGGTACCCAATATAGCTACTTGGCAAATTGTCTATTTATTAAGAGAATGTTTTTTTTTTTTGAACACTTTTTTTTGAACACAGATTAAGAGAAAGTTTATAATGTCTTATATATATGTTAAAACCAAATATACTGTCATCTGAGTTATTAGTAAAAGAATCTCGAGATCCGGAAAACATACCATGGTAAAAACTAATTACAAGTGAAAAATGATTAAACGTAATTCCTCAAGATCTTTGTCCTGATGGAAACAGGAATAGTAACGTTGTGAGCTCCGTCGGTCCAACACAAGCTCCCAAAATAAAAGTCCCCGTTAACTTTATGATTCGATCTCACTCTCACACTAAATGTATTCTTCGTTGTATTGGAATCAAACACAAGAGTCTTCGGATTCACCTCAAGCTCTATTCCAAACGGAGGCTCAACAACGGGTTTGTAAACCGAATCAGCCTGTCCAACATTCGTTACTGTTCTAGTCACGGTGACCTCTCCAGTGAGACTTGGGATTGTGATCGAAGGCATGTTGAAGTCGAGCATAGAAGGCCTTGGCGAAGGGCATTGATTAGGTTTGCCAATTAGTTGGGAAATTTCATTGTCAGAGTAATCCGCGGAACACAAGTAATGAACATAGTCATCCAAACCCATGTCGTAAACAAGTCCAGGGTCTGTTACTTTCCCTGGGTTGATCAGACCTCCTCCATAGTCAAACGGGTCAGCAAGTTTTCGTGTTGATCCCTCTGAAAATATAGGCTCTCCTGATGGATCGGTCCTCCATGCTTCATTTCATTGCAGAAAACAACTAACTACGTTTAGTGGCTTTTCGAAATATTTGGTAAAATTGGCCAATATAATCTTAAATAACCAAAAATCAAAACCAAACCAAAAAGAGAGAGAACACCAAGTTGATCCATACTATACTAGTTTTTTTTATTATGTGTTGATTTTGTTAAGTATTTTTTTTAAACCCAAGAAGCGGTTACAAGGAATCAAACTAAAATACGGATTGAAAACTCTATGTTTGTGTATGGTTTTAGAGTGGGAACCTGTTGTGACAAGAGCGGATCGGATTGCAGCAGGAGACCAGTCAGGGCGGGTTTGTCTGATTAGCCCAACGATTCCTGACACAACAGGAGTTGACATTGATGTTCCCGACATGAACTTATACCCATCAAGTACAGCAGAAAGAATGTTAACACCCGGTGCTGCAATGTCTGGCTGCATTATTATCCAGCACAGTCCCAAATATCAGCACTTGCATCAATATATTTGAAGAAACTACAAAATAAAAATAACAATAGACAAACCTTTAGAATTGCTGGGGAAACTGAATTAGGTCCTCTACAAGAGAAACGGGCTACTCTAGATGCAACTGGCCGACCAACGAGAGTCTTGGAAGTGCCTAGCTTTACCATAGGCGCACTGCAAATCAAAATATTTTATGTCATAAAATAGAAAAGTGATGATATAAAGGAACCTTGGTGAATATTTATTACTCGGTGGTCTGGATATAGTATAAAATGTCCGTTCCAAATTCATAATCTACAACGGCGCAAGGAACATCCAAACCACTGCAAACCGTAGGGTCAACTACAGATTGTGAATAAATGATGCCACCACATCCAGCTCTCAATATACGGTCTGCCTTTTGTATCGCTTCATTGTTTGGAGTAAACACAATCACGATTTTCCCATTAGTTTGCCCTTGTGCGATTGCGGTTTCCATCAATTCTTCTGATAATAAAAGATTAGTAAATCCAACTTCAGGGAATGCGTTTAAACCTTCACCCTGAAACAGTCCCCGAGAACAAAGTCACAAATCATAGTAAAATATAAATGAAAAGAAAACAATAAAATAAAAATAAAAAAAGGGGTCATACCAGGATTGTTATATTGTTTCCAAGAGTGATGGGGATAGGGAAGGCGCGGTCCATGGATGTAGCAGCTACGGTTATGATCCATGGAGCAACATTATCAGCAGTGAGAGCGTTCGGTCCCTCGTTTCCAGCAGCGCAGACAACGGGAATGCCTTTCATCACCGCCTGGAATGAACCAAATGCTATATCGCTCGTATCAATTTCGAAACCGGCAGGTGCATCGTTACCGATCGAAATCGATATAACATCAACGCCATCACGTATGCTATGATCGATTGCTTTGAGTACATCAGGTGTAAGACATCCAAGTTTTCCCCAGCAGGTCTTGTACATAGCTATACGTGCATGGGGACCCGCGCCTCTAGCGCCTCCCCCACCAAGTCCTTTGTAGCTTGCGTTTGCCACAAAAGAACCAGCTGCTATCGCGGACACGTGTGTGCCATGGCCTGAACCATCTCTTGCGGACCTATACTCGCTTTCATCATGGAAATCAAATCGTCCATTCGTCTCTTGAACAAGACTGTCAACATAAAACTCAGCCCCTATAAGCTTCTTATTGCAATGTTTGTTGGCGTCAAATCCATCCCCGGACACACATTTTCCTTTCCAACGTGTCGGGATGGGTCCTAGACCTGTGTCCTTGAATGACTCTGACTCTGGCCATATCCCCGAGTCTATGATGCCAATAATAGCTTCACTTCCCAAACGGGTATCATGGAGAAGACCTTTTGGAGAACTAGGCAGAAGTCCCAAGTAATCGAATGTTCTGGTTGTTTTCAACCTCAGTGTTCGACTTGGTATAACACAAAGAACCTCGGGAAGCGCTGATAGATAACAAATAAACTTTTCACATGAATATAATTTTTTAAAGTTTAATGGAGACATATAGTGACTTTTGAGTCAGTACCTGAAAGGTTCTTTGCTTGGGAAGCGGTAAGTTTTGCTGCAAACCCGGAGAAACCATGCCTGTAACTGTATACTATAGATTTCTGGGCAGCTTCTTTGCTGTGGCACGAATTATAAAAGAATAAAGTTGAGTATACCACTCAGTTTCTGCTCTTGGTAACATTAAAATTGTATAAATTACAATATTCCTATATACCTTCCAAAAATTGGTTCCAGAATTTGGTAATGTGATTTAGTAACTAGCTCAGGGGCATCATGTTGCCTTGCTCCCAAATGGACAATATGAACCTGAGATTATAAAAAAGTGAAATGATAAAATTAAAAATATGCAGAAAAAGGGGAGTAATTACAAATGCTCCGGTCTCCATCTCTAGGGAACTACCGACCTACTAAGACCTAGAAAACCTCGTGACTAAAAAAAGAACGTTTATGTACCTTGTTCAAGCCATTGACTTGTGCCACAGTGATAAACACTCCGTTCAGGATTAGCACGAGAGTGATGACCAGAGGACACGCCATAGAACTTGTATCTCTAATCAGAGAACAGTACCTCATTATAATTTTTGGGTTTAGAGATATGTAGAGGGGGTAATAACAATCTTGGCTCTCGACAATGATCCTCTGATTGCATCCAAGTTACTTGGACATGTCTTCTGATTAGCATATTATAGGGGAATTGAGAAAACGCTGAAAATTAATAAACTAATTAACTAGATTCTAAAAATAAGCACACCAACAGACAACAGTTACGATATAAACAAATTACCATTTTAAACAAAAACTAGATTTTGACCCGCGCTTTGGAAGCGCGGAATATTTTACGATGAAAAATTTCACTAATAATTTAACAAATATTTTGGTAATTTTTAAAGAGTGTGTATTTAAAATATTTTTGCATTTAAATCAGTGTTTTTAAATTCAACCCGATTGTGATTATACCAGTTAATCCGGAGATCTGACAATTCAATTTAGGTTTTTAAAATATTCATATTAAAAAAATCACTAAAACCCGAGACTAACCGATTGAACTGATGGATGACCGATATGTAATCTAATTGGATTTAAATTGAAATAGTTTCATATTTTGTAGTCTTATAATCCAAATTTTAAAGTTCATTATTTTGCAATTTATGAAATTATAACGTTTCTACAAAATTTTAAAGAGAAAATGATAGATATAAAATAACTAAGATTAATTATTATATTGTTTGGAAACATTGATAGTAGTATAAAAATATATTGTTTGGAAACATTGATAGTAGTATAAAGAAATAAGTATATTGTTTGGAAACATGGATAGTAGTATAAAGAAATGAACATTATTGATTTAACGTAGGCTTAACTATAAAGTATAAATATGTATTTAATTTAAAAACTTACAAAATAAATGTTAGGTCCAACAGAATGTTTCTGTTTTAATAAGATAGATGAAATCTGGGACTTTTCATCAGTCCACCTAGTTTGTTTGTCAGAAAATTTATAACAGCAACAACTATCTAACGACATTTCCCCATAAACCTCACAAAGTCTACCAACAATATCATGAACTTGGCTAAACATAGAGAAGGTTTTTTTACCTTCTCGTTGACCATACCCAATCAGATTCTTCAGAAGTCGTCGGATGAACCATCATCATCATCATCATCTAAATTGCTCATTTCATCTGAATTCTTACAAATGAATAACCTTTATTAAAATGAAAACCTTAATTTACTTGCTATTTTTTTAATAAATATACATAAGAAAAACAATGCTTCATGAGAATCATCAAGATGACCAAATAAAGAGGGGGAGGGTGACAACTGAATAATTATATAGTGGATTTCTATCTCTAGTAGTGACTTTCTATAAACCTAAATTGATTAATTTTTCTGTGACTTGTTTATTTAAGTTTTTCCTAATATTTATTTATTAGTTCTGATTTTATATATGGTGTTCAATATTGTTCTCTTATTTATTTTTGTTAGTTTTTATTATTTTACAAGTTTTTATTTTCTAGTTTCATTACATTTTCTAAACAAAGTCAAAAATTTACATAATCTAAACATATAAACTTGTAATAATGAAGGTTACATTTACCTTACCATCATGGTTTTGATAAATAATAACAGTTTAAGTTTTAACTCGTTTTAATTCCACGCCGATAATTATATAAAAAAGAAACAAAACCGTTTTTGTCCCAAACTATAAACTAGAGTAGTCCCAAATTAACTATTAGTTTTGATGTTATGTCCTATCTTCGTTGTAAGCTAAAAAAAACTCCCAACATCCTTAACCAAATCCTTCAGTTTAAAAACAAGATAGGGTTGAGTGCAATCATCATTACGCTTCTGGGATACAATCAGAGAGGACATTGTTTAGGAGATTCAAGAATAAGAACCCTAATATTCTTGGAAGATTCTTGTTGAAAAAGGATCAGCCTGAACAAAAACTCTTAAAACCCTGAAAATGTGGTTGTCTTCTCCGACTGTATCCAATAGTAGGAACCATATTGTAGTTGTGCTCATAGGTTTAGTATTCATCTCGAAGTTAGCCTTCATTTCTTGTGCGAATCAGGAAAGCCAGGTATGTTACCAATTGCCGACTTTTTTTTCCATCTTTTTATTTCGGAATTATTTCTGCCAAAAGAGAGAGACGTTTACATGCAAAGAACTTCACTAATTTAACTTTCTCGGTGATTATATTTAGATTTACACGGTGCATTTGGGTGAGAGGCAACATGATGATCCTAAACTTGTTACTGACTCACATCATGATATCCTTGGATCGCTTCTTGGAAGGTAATCTCATTATTGGTCTATTCTTTCCGAAGATCATGAATGTTATTTTTTTTTTAACATTTAGATCATGAATGTTGCGCGGAAAACATTGTTTTATGATGAATTTAAATGGTTTGACTGATGATGCAGCAAAGAAGCTTCTCGTGAGTCTATGATTTATAGTTACAGACATGGTTTTTCAGGCTTTTCAGCGAAACTCACATCATCCCAAGCAAGGGAACTCTCAGGTAAATATAAAACTTTTCTCTGAAGGAACCGTGTTGCACAAGAATTAGGTCAAACTCAGAAACAGTACTAATTATATATTCACTTCGGATTTGGATTTATAATAGAACATCCGGATGTTGTTCACGTAACGAGAAGCAAGAATATGAAACTAACAACAACAAGGGTCAGTGATTACTTGGGACTCACTTCAACCGCTCCAACTGGTCTCGTCCATGAAACCGATATGGGAAGCGACGCAATCATAGGACTCGTGGACTCAGGTATATGGCCAGAGTCAAAGTCATTTAATGACAACGGTCTTGGACCGATCCCGGCACGTTGGAAGGGACAATGTGTTTCAGGAGAAGGTTTCAACGCGTCGATATGCAACAGAAAGTTGATCGGAGCTACGTACTACGCAAAGGGTCTCGACAGAAAGTACAATGGGGCTTTCAATGCAGCGGAGAAAGGCGAGGCCATGTCCCCTTTGGACAAAATCGGCCACGGAACACACTGTGCATCGACCGCCGCGGGTTCTTTTGTCCAAGACGCAAACTTCGTCGGCTTAGGTCAGGGAACTGCGAGAGGCAGCGCCCCGAGGGCCCGTGTAGCCGCTTACAAAGTGTGTTGGAACAACGAGCAGTGTTTCACGCCGGATATTTTAAAGGCCATGGATCACGCTATACGTGATGGGGTGGATGTTCTATCGCTCTCGCTCGGAGGCGAAATACCGCTCGATTTCGAGGTTGATAGGAGCGATTTCGCGATCGCTGCTTTCCATGCCGTGATGAAGGGTATTCCCGTGGTATGCGCCGGTGGGAACGATGGTCCCGAAACTCAAACCATCTCTAACGTTGCTCCCTGGATCATAACGGTCGCGGCTACGACCATGGACCGAGAGTTCTTCACTCCCATCACTCTTGGAAACAATATAACCGTACTGGTACGTAACGTTTAATTTTCTTTTGTGATACAAAAAAAAATTGTAATTGTTTATTTAACTATTTTTGTGGGACGCATTTATCAGGGTCAAGAAAGTCTATACTTAGGAGAAGAAGTCGGATTCACTGATCTTGTTAACTTCGATGACTTGACCAAAGCTGATTTTGAGGCCGGTAAAGCTAAGGGAAAAATCTTGTTCACCTTCCAAACAGATAGATTTACAGAAGAGATGGCTGAATTCGTGGAATCAAAAGGCGTTGTTGGCATCATCATCGCAACAAAGCCAATTGATTTGATCGAACTAGGCTCCATGGGTATCGCCTCTGCCCGGGTAGACTATGAAATTGGGATGGACATTTTATTGTATATCCAAACAACCACGTAAGTTCTACAACGTCACATTTCTCTATTGGTTATTCAATTATGAACTCTTTTGATGCCATAGAGTTTTTTTTTTCCCTTTTGTAATGATTTCCACAGATTTCCTAAAGCTAAGATCAGTCCAACCAAGACATTCGTTGGCCGACCTTCAGCGACTAAGGTTGCAAGATTTTCTTCCCGGGGTCCCAATTCAATATCTCCTGCCATTCTCAAGGTGAATTATAAACTTCTTACAAACTTTTGTTTTACATTCAATTTGACCGGCACGGTCCTGAAGTTGGCTTGTGGTTTCTAAATACAGCCGGATATAGCAGCACCAGGTGTAGGTATACTTGCGGCCGTAGGGGGAGGATACGACTTCATGTCAGGAACGTCGATGGCTACACCTGTCGTATCAGGAATAGTTGCACTTCTTAAGCAAAAACGCCCAGACTGGTCCCCTGCTGCGATCCGATCCGCTCTCGTCACAACCGGTAATATACATTTGCAAAAAACATTTGTTTCTTGCTCAACAAGAAATGTTGTATTTATTTCATGTTTCCGAAGAATTTTCTGACTGATAAAACCCTTGCAGCATTTCAAACGGACCCATCGGGAGAGCCTATTGCAGCAGAGGGTTCCCCGCGCAAACTCGCTGACCCGTTTGACTACGGAGGCGGGCTCGTGAACCCGGGGAAGGTGGCTGACCCGGGACTTGTCTACGACATGGGACATGATGAATATGTTCATTACTTGTGTTCTGCAGGCTACGAAGATACATCCATCTCAAAACTACTTGGAAAAAGCTACATTTGCCCTTCCCCAACTCCATCCATGCTTGATGTTAACTTGCCCTCCATCACAATCCCATATCTTAGTGAAGAGATCACAATAACTAGAACCGTGACAAATGTTGGACCGGTCGGTTCGGTTTACAAAGCTGTGATCGAACCACCTCTAGGTATAAACCTGCAGGTGAATCCTAAGACTCTTGAGTTCGGTCCCAACACCCACAAGATCACATTTACGGTGAAAGTCTCCACGACTCATAGAGCGAATACTGATTATCACTTTGGGAGCTTGACATGGACCGACTCTGGAGCTCACAATGTCAGAATCCCTCTTTCTGTGAGGACAAGAGTTTTGAACTTCAAAATCTAACAAAAAAAATATTAATATGATTGAAAATATTTTTAAATATCTTTGACAAAAAATATTTTTAAAATACGTGTATTTCAATTTGTTATCGGAAGCTGTAAATGTGATAAAAAAGCAGCGTATCTTTTACTATTATATGTTAATTATTAGTTAAAATGACATGTGATTTAGGATTTTATTTTGTCAATTGTTTTTCATTGTTTTGTCAATTCTTATAAATAGTTCTGTTATGTTAAAGGATTTCGGTAATTTGCATCTATATTATTACAAATATTATTACAAATGAAGTACTTTTAAGAATTGTTTGAAAACTTGAGTAGCATTATAGAAAGAAGAGTATAATGTTGTTTGCAGTGTTTTGAGGTGCGATGTCGTTTCTATTTATCTGGATCAAGTTTAAAATATACGAAAATAGTCAAGAATGGGATATATCTCTTTTTGACTATCTAATATAACAGATAAATATAATATTAGTAAAATAAAATTCATTTTAACTATATATGAATATTCATTAAAGTAGCATCGACCAAATCATATAATCAAAAGAAGATATATCCCAAAACCCTAATATATAGGCGTGTAATATATAAAAAATCACATTGCCACAACTAAGACAACAAAAGACACTACAATAACGTTCAGCTTCACCATGGTTATTTTTTATATGAAAATTTACTGTTTATGATGTATTTGAATAAACGATGATAAACTATTTATAGATACTAATAATCAATATTAAACCTTAATTGTTGATCAATAAATTTGCTTTTGACGGTTTTTGATCATTAACAACTGTTAAGTTACATTTTTCTTAATTTAATTATTAATTCTTATGTTTATAATTTATAAAAAAAATAAATTATGATTCTTAAAATATAAAAAACACACTAAAAGAAGTTAGTATGTAAATAAAATTAATTAACTACTGAATATTGTAGATGTCAGCAATATATGTTTTGATGGTTGTGTATCAAATTACTAACAAAAACCAAACTACACTTTAACATGTGATCAAACTAAAAAATGATTGTAATATTAGTAATTAAGCTTATATCTACATATATCACTCTGAGGTTAAGAAAAAAAATTCAGATTTTATTCCATGATGTAGAATGATTAATAGTATTTTTATCTTTTTCTTTTATAACCTTTTATACTGATATAGTTATGAGATAAGCATGACTCCATTTGAAAAAAAAAAAATACAAAAACGTATAAAAAATTCTTCCTTACAGATAAAATAAAATAAACAAAACCAAATAAAAAATGAAAACAATTTCAAAATAATGTCTGTGATATTAGATTTTATCATTTTATAAATTACATAATAGTTTAATTTCTATATATATTTCTCAAGAAAAATTATGTGTTTCATATTAAACATATAAATACTTATATTGTAGATGTCAGCAATATATGTTTTGATGGTTGTGTATCAAATTACTAACAAAAACCAAACTACGTACACTTTAACATGTGATCAAACTAAAAAATGATTGTAATATTAGTATTTAAGCTTATATCTACATATATCACTCTGAGGTTAAGAAAAAAAAATTCAGATTTTATTCCATGATGTAGAATGGTTAATAGTATTTTTATCTTTTTCTTTTATAACCTTTTATACTGATATAGTTATGAGATAAGCATGACTCCATTTGGAAAAAAATATATACAAAAACGTATAAACAATTCTTCATTACGGATAAAATAAAATAAACAAAACCAAATAAAAAATGAAAACAATTTCAAAGTAATGTCTGTGATATTAGATTTTATCATTTTATAAATTACATAATAGTTTAATTTCTATATATATTTCTCAAGAAAAATTATGTGTTTCATATTAAACATATAAATACTTATATTGTAGATGTCAGCAATATATGTTTTGATGGTTGTGTATCAAATTACTAACAAAAACCAAACTACGTACACTTTAACATGTGATCAAACTAAAAAATGATTGTAATATTAGTATTTAAGCTTATATCTACATATATCACTCTGAGGTTAAGAAAAAAAAATTCAGATTTTATTCCATGATGTAGAATGATTAATAGTATTTTTATCTTTTTCTTTTATAACCTTTTATACTGATATAGTTATGAGATAAGCATGACTCCATTTGGAAAAAATATATACAAAAACGTATAAACAATTCTTCATTACAGATAAAATAAAATAAACAAAACCAAATAAAAAATGAAAACAATTTCAAAGTAATGTCTGTGATATTAGATTTTATCATTTCATAAATTACATAATAGTTTAGTTTCTATATATATTTCTCAAGAAAAATTATGTGTTTCATATTAAACATATAAATACTTATATAAATTAATGAATGAAAATTTGTATTTTTGAATGAGATCTTTACTAAATAAAGAATCCTTTTTAAAATGCTTTATAGCATTGTTTGAAATCTTCATATACTGCTTTAAATATATAGATAATTTGGTCTAAATAAACTGATAGTATATTACACGCCTATAAATTATATATAAATAGTATATAAAAATTATTCATTAAGAGTAATATTGATATTAACCGCTCTAATTTTTAACGTGAGAGATCCGTTGCGAAAAATCGCAAATAATAGTATAATAATAGTTTATAGTATAGATAGATAGTGTAATCATAAAGAGTAAATGTGCATGTGTATTTATTTCAAGAAACGTCTGACAAAAAATATACTCCTTCTGTCCCACTTTATGTGATGCTTTAGGTTATTTCACATAGATTAAGAAAACACATATTCTTATGTAGTTTATCTTGGTAACATAAAAATACATTAAATAAAATTAGTTTAACCAATAATAAAAAAGTACAGTATTTTGCAATTGGTCATAAAATTCAAATCATATTAAATTCTACCTAAATTAGTGAGAAGATCACTTAAAATGGGACAAAATAAAAATCCTAAAACATCACTTAAAGTGGGACGGACGGGAGTATATATATTTCAAGAAGCAAACTATGTCACCAGATACTAATTTAACCCAATATTGAAATCTATTGTTTATTGCAGAAACTAAATTAGTAGTGTCGTGGTCAATTTATAAAAGATATTAGCAAATCCAAACAAAAGAGACAGGCATGTGAAGATGGATCCAATGCCAAGCTCTCTGCTTCACTGTCATTACCATTTCCACAAACCTAGACACGTCACGTTGTTTAACTCAACAAAACAAACAGCAATAATATTACGAAACCCAAAACCCTAAGGTTACTTGCATAACAAGAAACATGAAAGAATTGTTAAGTGAGAATTGAAGACAGAGGACGAACACACAAATATACAGAAGAAAACAAACAAATTTGGGGTTTTGAAGAATTCTCGTTCATCAACGTCCATCTACGGAAGTGAAAGACTCTGCGAATCCATAAGGTCTAGAGGGAATACTCATCTGCGTGTTACCCAAGCTAGGTAAAAGCGAGGAAGTAGATGATTCAAGATCACTTCTTCCTTCATAAGCTTGCCATTTCTTAAGAGCCTGAGGCAAAGACATGTCGAGATCGATGCCGTAAATGTCCTCTGGATTCTGATCAGCCGGTTTCCACAGCTCGACGAGCGAGGACAGAATGTTGACTGCGTGTCCCATGTCTGGTCTCTGGTAAGGCTCACGCGCACAGCAATGGCCCGCTAGCTCAGCAACGGTGTGAACGCTGGCCAGGGTTTCTTCGTCGAGGTCTATTGTCGGGTCGATCGCTTTCTTGAATGATGATTCCTTGTTGATGAACATTCGTTTGAAATAGGAGACCAAGTGAATGCTCTCTTCTGGTTGCGATTCGTCTAGAGATTTCCTTCCTGTTATGAGTTCCATCAGAATCACTCCAAAGCTGTACACATCGACCTTTGTGGTTACTCTACCCGTAACTGCAACAAACAATATCACAATCATCATTAGAAAAAACAATCTCTAGGACGAAACTAATATTACATGTTGTGGTTTCGGGCTTATAACCTCCTGGTGTTAAAAAAAAAAAAAGAATGTGTTCACAAGTATCAAACTAACTAACCTGCGTATTCGGGTGCCAGGTAACCAAATGTTCCAGCAATTCTAGTCTCAATAGATCCTTTCCCTTCAGGAGCAAGACGAACGAGTCCAAAGTCTGCAACCTTAGCCCTCATATCATCTCCAAGAAGAATGTTTGAAGGCTTAAGATCTCTGTGAATGAAGCTCTGATGAGCTAACCCATGGAGATACTCCACACCTCTCGCCACATCCAACGCTAAAGTCAACCTCTGTTTCCACAACAGAGGCTTAAGCCCTTCCTCCGACCACTCGAACAGATGCCTACTCAACGTACCTTGAGGCATATACTCGTACACAAGCAACTTCTCATTCCCATCAAGACAATACCCGAGAAGCGTAACCAAATGGCGATGCCTAACCTTCGTCAAAACCGCAATCTCCGACTTGAACTCCGCGAAACCTTTGCCAGCAATCACTCCGTTCTCCATCCTCTTAACCGCAATCTTCGTCCCATCGTGCAGTTCGCCTTTGTAAACAACCCCGAAACCTCCTTGTCCTAGAATGTTGTCCTGGCTGAAGTTGTTAGTCACCGAACGAAGCACTTGGATCGAGATCAGCATGTTTCCCGCCTCCACCATCTGTATATTATCTCCCACCTCGCTAGTACCGGGAAGCGTGTACGTGTCGCTTATCCCTCCAACGCTCACGCTCGAACCCGCAACCGTGATTTTAACGTTCTCGTTGTCAGAGCCAGAGTGTCTCGGATGCACAACAACCGCGTTCGAGCTCTCTCCTCTCGCGAACCGCTTCTGCCTCTTCTTGTACCAGCAGAAAACCAATAAACCGATCAAGAAGATCATTAACAGTCCACCAAGAACCGAACCAATAACAATTCCTATAAAACCGGAAGACGTTTTCACTCTCCCATCACTAAACCCTGAACCGGAACCACCCGAAGATGAAGAAGAAGAACCAGGAGGAGGAGATAAAGAGCTTTTATCTTTCCCAATATCCGGATTACCGTTACTATTCACAACAACATTGCTTTTGAAAGCAGGAACCTTCCCAAAAAGATGGTTACTCGAAACGTCTAGCGTTTTGAGATTAGGCAACGTCGTGAGCTCGCGAGGAATCGTACCGGTAAGGTTGTTGTTTCCGAGAATGATTCTCTGAAGCGATTTGATTGAACCGAACTCCGGAGATATCGTCCCGGTTAGCTCCATTTTCTCGAGATTAATAACCGTAACGTTACCGTTGCTACAAGCGATCCCAATCCAGTTCGTGCAAGGATCGTTCCCTTTCCAACTCTCGGCTAACCTCAGCGGATACTCCATCGAGCTAGCGATCGAAAGCAAAGACTTCACTCGAGGATCACACTCCCCTGGAGCAGGCAAGCAAAAGCTGTTGGTGTCTTTCTCCAAATCGACCGAGACCGAGGTTTTGAACTCAGGGACCGGTCCTTGGAGATGATTGTTCGTCAGGTTCACGGCTTTCAACGAGCCAATACTCATCAGAGAAGTAGGAACCGGACCGGTTAACGAGTTATCCCTCAAGCTCAAGCTCTCGAGTTCTTGAAGACCGGAGAAATCCGGGAGAGGACCGGAGAAGGCATTCGAATGAAGCCAGACTTCTCTTAAACCGGTCATGTTCCCGAGAACGTTTATTGAACCGGTTAGTTTCTGACCGTTGAGCCATAACGACTGAATCTGAGAACCGGATAGACCCAAGGGAAGCTCGCCTTCTAGTTTATTGAAAGCCAAATGCAAAATAGACAAACCGGGAAACTCATCCGGTCCGAGAAAACCGGGTAACGTACCGGATACGTTAGCCGAGTTGGCGGAGAAGTTCTGAAGAGCGGAAGCGTTTCTCAAACTCTCCGGAACCTCCCAAGACGCGAAAGGGTTGTTGTCTACTTCGACGGATTGTAAAGAAGTCAAGCCTTCGAAGATGTCGCTGGGGATGGAGTCGAAGTGGTTGTTGCTTAGCATCAAGACTTGTAACGAAGACAAGCCGCTTAGAGTAGGGATGGGACCGGAGATGTTGTTCCACTGAAGCTCGAGCCTCTCGAGCTCTGTTAAGGAGCGGATGTCGGGAGAGAGTGTACCTTGGAGACCTGAGTGCCCGATTTGGATCCGGGTTACCCGTTTGGCTCCCGTGCAAACGACGTGGGTCCATTTGCACGGGTCCGGGTCGGACCATCCGAGGGATGGAGGTGGGTTTAGGCTTTTCTTGAGTGAGAGCATAGCTGAGGCGTCTCCATCTGAATCAGCTTTGGAAAGGGCAAGGAGAGAGAGGAGGAGGAGAAGAAAGGGAAACTTGAGAAAGGCTGCTCTGTGTTTCTTCATAGCTTAGAGAGAGAGGGATTGAGATGAAAGGAGTTGAAGCTTTGGTTATAATTGTGGAGAAATGAAAGTGGAAATGGGAAGATGGGCCATTGAGAGAGAAGGAAAGAAGAAGAAGAAGATGGAACTCTGAAGCAGAAGCCAAGGAGGTTGCACATGGGATGTCTGCCCCACAAAGCCAATGACAGTTTGGTAACAGATTAGATATATCAGAATTATTATTTTTTTTATTTTTTGTTTATTTTATTAGAATTTTTGAATTATCATAGGATTGAGATAACGTTATTTGAAATAAAAGAGGTCGTAGTTGAAATCTTGACTACGTAGTAGGTTGATGTCAAATGCTTCACACAAACGATATGGAGAACTAGAAAAGCAATTCATATTGGCAAAATGTTGATTCTTTTTCAACTTTAAATGAGTTATTACAAAGTATATGCAGTACTTGTTAAGTAGAAGCTTATTGTACACACCGTTTTTCTTTTTTTTGGGAAATTGTTTTATTCATATGTTTTAAACAAACCAACCATTGGTAAGATATGTACTGTTTAGTTTTAGTTAACTTTATTATAAAGTACTACTATAAACTAAGTAAAAGATTGTTGTAACTTGCAAGTCCTAATTTGGACTTTATTCAAGATATTCATTTCCCCCAAGAAGTATGTTTAATCCTTCCGCCAGCTAACCACTCTGAGCCCTTTATCTCCAAATGCGTAAATGAGGATAATCAATGTCTTTATAAGGATAGCACTAAACTAATTTTTTTAAGCTTTACAGGCTTGTAGTTACTCGTATATCGTTTTTATTCATGTCTTATCAGAGTATATAAGCTATTTGATCCACCGAATAAAGCAAGTTATATGATACAAACATTTATTAGTTAAAATTCTTATATCAAAATTTTCATTAATTTCTATATGTAAACAAAAAGATATAATTTTAAAGTAATAATATCTCTAGAACTCATTATTAATGAATATATTATTAAATGTACCATTCAGTAATTATTATTTCAAATTTTAAAATCTTTAATTTTGGAAAAAAATTCAAACGAAAAAAAAAGTTTTTTCTCTTATTTTTAGTAGATTTGTTTCTTTATTCCCTTGTTGTTAAGTATTTTTCAAACTAAAAAAAAAGTTGCATAAATTTTAATTGGTCTAACAGTCTTGATGTAAATTTTTATTTTATATAATACTAGAAAAACTTATTAAAAACTTTTTCAAATTTAGTATAGGATATATAAAGTAATAAAACTATTATACTAGCTCTGCCAAAATTTAGAATCTAAATTTTATTATGCATTCGGTAGTTCACGAAAATAATAATTAAACAATTTGTTTGGTACTCGATCCTACATCGAGGGTCTAGGCTGTCAATGGCATAAGGGTCCAAAAGTTGTGAAACAAATTGCCAAAAGTTATTCGTATATCACACATAGAAAGCATTTAAAGATATTATTAGAAGTAGAACCATACAGGTGTAAAACAAATTTTCTTTAAGAAGCGATGCTTGGTTTCTCGACTAACGAGTGGCAAGTGGCAACAAAGATTGATACAAACAGATTATGAAACTATTATTATATATAAATGAATATATGTGGTTACGATTAATATGGAAATCTAAAAATTGGATATCTGTTTTTAGCAAAATGCTACATGCATCTTTCGTTGCTGTCTCATGAATCATGATCTCAAGTCCTTTATTCTTTATTTTTACCATTATATTATTATTATTTTCTGTGGGAGGGGAAAAAACGCTGTATTTAGGAAAAAGAACAGGTGAAGCTGATTCCCCATGCACATGGCTCTCTGCAGATCTATAAAAGAAGAAATAAACTTTATCTTTTGTAAGTTATTACGCCAATTATTGTGTTTGTAATAAATTAGGGAGTTGCTAAGAAAAAGAGTAATAAATTAGGGAATGATGATGATATCGTAGTGAGTGAAACCTGTCAAAATATTAATCGGACTAAATGACATGAATAGTTACACTTCTCAGATTTTTGTTTGTTTTGTTTCCAGTGATACTCTTATAAATGAATGGAAAATTCTATTTTTTGACCCAAAAAAAAAGAATGGAAAATTCTATTTTCTTACTTAATTAAATAACTTATTGGTCACTAAATGAAATTGTTAGAATTAAATTTATCATGAAATAATTTTATTATTCCAATCCGGATAGTACATATAATTGAATGTTTTTTACGAGTTTACTAACCTAGTATAAGAATAGACACCCCATTACTATTCCAAATCATTTTTCAAAAAAATTATGACAAAATATTCAAATATTTATGTCCCATATCCGGACACAACAAGGAATTCTGAAATGATGGATATGATAAATACCAAGTTTCCTCTCCTATAAGGCTATAACAATAAGAAGGGATCATACTCACAAAAAGCAAATCATTTGATCACAATAGAGTTCACGTCACAAAGTATAGAATAGAAAACAGTCGGAGGACGAGACAAGAGTTACAACTCTCTCCCCTTCCACTTTTCGTGCATGAGTGAATTTGGATCTACGGATAAATTCCCAAACATAATCCATATTTCTCTTTGAACTGTTGCTCCCAAAAATAGATGTCCAACTTTAACGTTAGAAAATCTTCAGAAAAAAAAGTTATTTATATGCAAGCGGACGTACAGCAAGGTAAATATAATGTAGATTATCTTATAGTACTCTCGAATGAGGCATTTCCTCATCTTCTAGCGGGCAAATATCTACCTTCTACTAACTAATATTTTCACCCAAAAACAATATATTTCCCAATTAACATAGAAACTAAACATATGAGATGACTTGACAAAATCGTAGTAACATACATACTGATACTTAATCAAGAAAAAACAGTACTACGATGTGGAAGTATTGAACAGATTTAGAGACTGTTATCATTGGCACTGATAAAAAAACACCAAGAAAGTTCCTTTGTGGAATGTCCAATTGACTATGAACAATCTGTTGGAACTCAACTTTTATATTGTACTCGTGGGCCACAATCTCTCATGTCTTGGCCCAACACCAAATCCTGCACACAAAGAAAGAGTCGGTTAAAATTTATACGAAACCTAATGCAATTAAAGCTTTGTCATGGTTCTTTCGAAGATAGGAAAGGACCCAAAATGAGAGCTAGAGATCAACGAGAGAACAAAAGAATTTTGACTTGATTCTAAAGACATGTGATTTCTATTTGGTATATTGTATAAACAACTTTGGAGTTGCTTATTAATAAAAGGATAAATTTTGGTTACGCTCTCATTCTAAAATCTTAAGCACAAGAAGGTTTAGAAATTCTTACATACTGTAATACACAGCCACCTGAAACTTAACTCTGTAAGAAAAAATCTTCATGTCTAAATCCAAATCTTTGAAGTTCCGTTTCACTTATCATCTCTCGCAAAAGATTTTTTTTTGATAAGTATGTAATTTTTATTACCAAAGATAATGATATAAGAGATACATTAAGAGCTTGAAAACCAAACCTTATGAATCTATGATTAGCTAGTTAAAGAAAGGCTCTTAGAAAGCCCAAAAAAATATAAAAAAGACTTTCACAGAGAAACAAGGATTAATCATCTTCTAAGAAGTGATTAAAGCTTAGCTAAAACTTGAAATCAAAACTCAAATGTCAATCCAGTAGTTCAAGGCTGAATCTGATGCCGAACCTGCACCAAGAGCCACAAACATTAGAGCAATCAGCCGGAGAATGAGCCTAGGAACCGAGTCTCATCTCCACAGCGACTTCAAAAGGGTGCAACGGCGAAGCAGGGTTGACTAGATCCTGGTCCGGCTAGCAACGATGAGGTCTACTCCAGACGCTGAAACAGCTCCAAAGGCCAAACCCATTATCGACTATCCTGAAATTTTATGGGATATACAAAATTCTGTAGAATTTTTGAATAAATTTTCTTTTTACAAATTTGAAAACTTATTTCTATATAATTTTCTTTAAAATTTTCAGGACCATAAATCAATGTTGACTGGTTTATACCTAGGATCGGCCCCGCTTACAATTCAAAGCATTAACTATATTTGTATAGTTACTTCTGTAGAAGAAAACTATTAATGAGTCAGGACTCAGGAGTAGTGTATGGACGTAGATGCGGACAGACAGCGCATGTCAATTATACGCACAATGTGGAAGGAGATTCGAATTATGTGATTAGACGATAAATAGAAGTAGTTTGGGTGATAAGAAAAATAAAGAGGAAAGGTACAAATAAACAAATAAAAGGCACAGTAAAGGTCAAGATAGTAGTTTTATTTTTATAGAATCAAAAATTGTTCTGAAACTTCATAATTTAAAATAAGAACTAAAAGCATAATTTCTGATGTCCTCCCCATGAACTGAGGAGCTACTTCGCTTTTCTTTCCTTTTCCTTTTTATGTAGGAGAAAAAACTAAGAAAGAAAAACAAGTCTGAACCAAAAAAACACTAACATAAAGAATCTTTTGTAGGGAAGCTGCCAAAGTCATTATTAATTCATTGTAATTTGTTTGTTTAGTATATCTAAACGCATACATATGTATTACATTTACATATGCTTTTTTTTGTAATGTGCAGATTAGTTTAACAGTAATTTATTCTATTATTACTTTTTATTCTTGTATCACTCACAATACTATTATTAAATACGCAAAAATTTATTTCTTTTCGTTGAACGAGTGAAGATTCACATCGTAATTAGTTTACTTTTTAAACTATTGGACCATATAATTTGGTTTCTATGCCAGTTTTTAAGTTGTATATTGGTTTTAATAATCAGAGACAAAAGTACGGGTCAAAAAGTTAAACTATCTAAACAACTGATTAGGATAACTAATTTTAGAGATTATATTTAATTCTATTTTCATATTAAAAATTTTAGTTATCATTTATACGTTAATATAATTTTATTTTGATAATAGTAATATTTTAAAATTTTAGTATGATTTATGAAATGTTTACTAATAAATATATTAAGTGAGAGTATTATTAAATAATAATAATTTTAACATAAGCTTTTTTGTTAACAAATGACTTTTTGGAAAAAAATATGATTAACTATTATAGTAACATTTATTAATATTGCTATACAATTAATTTCATGAAATAATTTTACCAATTATTAAATTAGTTTAATTTTTTTAGTGTTATATATATATATATATTAGATACAAAATATAAAAATATATTTATTTAAAATTTGTTTAGGGCATCCGATAATATTGGACCTATACCTGTATATATCTAGAAAATGACAATATGCTAACAAGAACAACTTGTATCATAACCAAAATTAGAGTTTGATCTGCACATCCATGCAAGAATTTATTTTACGATAGATATATAAATATTTTAAACATAATAATTTGATGGTTGCATTTGCACTACTTTAGTTTATTGTTGAGACCAAGTATTACGATACCGTATCATGTTATATAACTTAACAAAAATAACAATTCTATATAGGTATTAATATAACATGTCGAATCAAATATATATTAACATTTCTGTCATATTATATTGTATTACTTAAACGTATTATTAATTTTAAATTTCTCCTAAAATTTTATAAAAAGGAAGGTAATATAAGAGTGAATCACGCCTAATATATATGAAAATTATTTAATTCGTTTGTTACTTAGCCAATCATCTAAACTTTAGGAATATGTTAGGAATGTTAATTGGTCTCCCATATTTTAGGCTGTTTGTTTTAAGCTATTATTAAAGTGGTAGCACAACTTGAAAATATTAAGGTGAAAATAGGAAATTTTATTTTAGGAATATTATTGATTTTAGAAGAATACAAAATTATTATTTTTGATTTTACTGGCAAAAATATCCTTTGATAATAACTAAAAAGTTAAGTATTTTAAATATATTTTGTATTTTAGCCCTTAAAACAAATCATATGATTGTTCATCAAATATGGCTTGTAATCTTTTTGAAGAAAACCGTTAAACACACACAATAGTAATTAAAAAAAAGGATCCAAAACATGTAAATAATTCATTGGTTTACACGAGAACAATAGTTATATGAGAAACAATTCCTCGATTAGTACACAATTGAATAATCACTATATATAGGGTCAATTTGCTTAATAATTATAGCAGCACCATATATGAAGAATATAGTCATGCATGAAAAGTTGTGTCAATTTGGTACAAAATTAGACAATGCTATCCTTTCCAGCGCGTGAGAAATAATAAACACAACGTTCAATATCATAATATACTATATTTGTCCAGTATATAGTACAGAACAATTATTTTATAACAACAACCATTATGAAAAAAATAAATAAAAAACCATTATAAAGAGAATGAAAAAATAAAAAAGCTGAAAAAGATAAAAGGTTTGTAGAGAATACATATTACTCTAAACCCAAACTATATACCATAAACCCAAACCATATACACTAAACCCTAAACTCAAACCATATACCTTAAACCAAACTCTAAACCCAAACCATATACCCAAACACTAAACTTTAATCCCAAACACTAAATCATAAACCCAAACTATATACCCTAAACCCAAATCCTAAACCCAAATCATATACCATAAACCTAAACTCTAAACCATCAACCCAAACTCTGAACCCTAAACCCAAACCATATACCCTAAACCGAAACCATATACCCAGACCATTTACCATAAACCCAAACCCTATACCCAAACCATATACCCTAAACCCAAACCCTAATCTTAAATCCTAAACCTTAAATCCAAATATTTATCCATTTCGTGACTATGCTATACCTATTATAGTTTGAAATACTCGACATTCCTACAAACTTTGTATATATGAAATTCTCTAAAATTTCTTTAGAGAGAGAGATGATGAGTGGCAACAATGTTGGAGAACAAAACAGTGCAACTGATCAAGTAGTAAGTAAGAAAAATCAGGAGGCAGAGAAGGAGATATAAATTACAAAAGAAGGGAAAAAGAAATTTATCAGACTATACTGTAATTTAAAATAGTATAGATTCAAAATTGCGATTATGAAATATTATATAAAATTTATAAAATATATGTTTGTTTTGAAATTTTCAAAACATATTATATGTAGAAAAAAGACTTGTTTTTATTATATAAACAACAAAATTGTATAATTGTTTTTACAGAAATTAAAAGCAATTAAAAATTAAAGGGGATTTTATAAAAGAAAAAGAAAAAAAGAAAAAAAAACTCATTCAAGGACAATACGCCAAATATTACACAAATATCATAGCCATCAACTTGTTATGTATATTGCTCCAAATTTCCCTTATATATATTGCTTGACTTTATGTGTTAGGTTTTACACAATTGGTTTATAATAGTAGTTAATTGAATCTTGTATTGTTGTATTTTATTCTGAAGACAAAACAAACCGAGATATATTTAGTTTTTAAAATCGTTATATTTGGTTTATTATGTCAATTTAATTAAAATAATTTAGTTATGCAGTTAAATGACCTATTAAATTTCAATGACACAAGTTGATAAATATTGAAGGAAAATGAGGGTTAATTCTAAACTGTACTTTAGTTTTAATGGATTAGATATATGTACTTCTATTTTTTTCTTAAAAACATAAGCCATTGCTTTTTTTTAATATTACTACTATTCATGTTTCCAAACAACATTATATTTTTTTATTATGTTATCAATATTTCCAAACAATTCTTAAAGGTATTTCTACTTTAATAAAATAGATCTAGATTCCCACACAGTTTTAATAAAAAAATCATTTTTGTATTAGTTAGAGAATATTTAGGTAGATAGATTATTAATGATAATTTTAAATGGATAGTTATTATTAAAGGGAATGACATAAGTTGGTAAATACTAAGAAAAATCAAAGGTTATTTCTCATTTGTATTTCACTTTTTTAATAGGATAGATAGTTATTATTAAAGGAAATGACATAAGTTGGTAAACACTAAGGCTCTAACTGGTGACATAGAAACCAAGGGGAATCATCTATTCTACTAATTCCTTAAAAATTACACCATTTATAGGGAATTTTTGTTCCGTCTGATTCCTTGTCATTCCTTAAATTTTAAGGAACCGTAGAACAAAAGCATTCATTATCAAAATTGATATGGAACAAAAGTAATAAATATTCCTTTTAATTCTATTAATTTTATTCCTATTCATTCCTTTCCTACTCATTCATATTCCTAATTCAATGGTCACCAGTTAGAGCCTAAAAAAAATCAAGGGTTATTTTTTATTTGTACTTTATTTTTAATAGGATAGATAGATAGATAGATAGATATATCTATTTCTTAAAAAGCATGGAAATAATGCAGCGGCAGCGGATAACCTGCCCACTTCCACCTCCGAAAAAAGAGATTCAAAGCCTTGAACTTAATCTTTTCAAACTTCGAAGGAAAAAATAGTTGACATGTTAAAGAAGGAATCTAAACCCTACATCTACTATACTCCAAAACCTTGGGTTCTCTATTTTTAGAAATTTCACATGAAACTACATACACCACATGATCAACTAATAAAGCTGATAAATTATTTGTAAAACGAGAATATAATCCGATAAAAAAACGAGAATATAATAATATGTACTACCAGACTACGAAGAAAACAGTGGAACTAGTTGTCATGGTCCTACGCATGGATATGCTTTCCGTGTAGGGATGATCTTCACTGCAAATGTGGACTCTTATCTCAGACTTGCAAACTGCTCCTAAGCAGTACTCTCGCCATCTCCCATCAGTGGTCCCGAATAATATACCAAACTTGTGCGTCGTATTTGTTGAATAAGAATTCGACCTTAGGTAAATGAACTAAAGCGATGATGGGTTATTTGGAAGATGTGTATTAGAAAAATATTGACTGATTACCAAAAATAGTATTGAAATGGACAAAAGCAATGAAATCGTTGAAAGACAAAGTTTAACGTTATCTATATATATAAAAGAGAGTTGAATCTCTCCTGCTGACACATCAGCGTCCACGTCATAAATTAGAAGTCTCACGAGTTGACACATCAGATTCGCACCGTATCACTTAAACTTTGTTCTCTCGAAATGGGCTTTGCAGTGGGCTTCGTCCAGCGCAAATAAAATGCTTTTCGGCACTAGGCCCATCGACACTGTTGTACGGAATCACTAAACAGATGTTCTCCTTCGTGTTCTTCGTCTGTTTTCATTTGGCGCTGAAACTTTCTAGATTCTGTAACGGTGTTTGTGGTTTAATCTTAAATCGTCTTTATTCTCCATCCCACTACGAATCAACCTATTGCGCTCTTCGTCTGCTAGATCCTTATATATATAAATCTTCGATGCGCCGTTTCCGGCAAAATCTATAATCTTCCGGAGATCGCGATCTCTTCATCTCTCTGAAAAAGGCAGCGTCTTGTGGGGTTAGCAAGCTATTCATCGGCGAGCAGGTGAGGCCAGCGACCATTGGCATTACTCGGAGCAACCACAACTTCAAGCTTTCTGACTATACAATGTCCATACGCTTATGGGTATTCTCAAACCTTGGATATATTATCAAATATATAAGATACTCCAATTTTTCTTTTTCTTTTCCAGCTTTAAAATACTCCAAATTTTGTGAGGCTCATAATCCGTTTGTGGAATATAATTATTTATTTTATGGTTATAGTTTAACTTGCAAATGTATGATTATAAATACAAACAAAAGTAATTTAAAAATATATATTATATTTTAACTATGTTTTCGCAAATGAAATTTCTATAAGTTCTATATGTATTAATGCTTTTAAAAATATTAATAAACTTTAATATAAATATAAATCACTGTTATAGAATAATTTACAAAATCCAATCAAATGACATAGAAGATTAATCTTATTTCTTCTAAGAATAGGAATAGATGAAGAAGAATAAAAAAACTTATATGATGTATAAATCTTTATAATTACACATTGTGAATGATATAGATGATATAAAAGGGAAAAACATTGACAATACAAGTTAGATCAAATATAAATAAACAAATAAAACATATTTGGATATTCTCATTTCTAAAATAAAACTATACTGTATAGGAAAATTGGTCAATTGTAATAAAATTATGTTTTCATCAAACTAAAAACCCACAACAAAAAATATAAATAATAATTATAATAGTATGGTCTCACAACATATACATCAAATAAAAATTAGAACACATCACATTAAAATAAGTATATATTAAATGTTAAACAAAATAAAAATAGACATTTTAAACTAAATATTTATAGTATACATATATAGATATAATTATGTTTAAATATTTTAAAAATATATAACTGGTCCGGATCCGGATATACATGCCTAAAATTTCAGTATCCAGATCTTAATGTTTTTAATTTGTATATTAGCCGTTGAAATTATTTTATAGTTCACATCCCGCCCGTAGGGCGGGCCGACCCTAGTAAATTATAAACCTAACGTGATCTAACCCTCGTGTAGATATACATCCCACGGATAGACCATCTCCTGAACATTAAAATGAGCCAAAAGCAAGCTTATATCCGTGTGGCCGGTGGATTTTGAATCCAGATTCGTTGTATTGGGTTTTTAATTCTCTCAAACACCACTAGGCCACCACCACCAATTATTATAAACCTAATATTTTCGCATGCTTTCGTGTTAAATGTGAATGTCCTCTTACAAACTACTTCTCTTCCTATTTATACGAAGAATTCGATTAGATCTTTTCTTTTCTCTTGACCAATTTTTCTTTAGCTTACATTTTTGTGATTGTAAACGTGTATATTAACGACAACACTATCAACTCCATATGTTTATCCCTCGACCTTAATGTTAGTAGATTTAGATTATTTGCGTTAAAAATATGTCGACTTAGATAGTGCAGGAGGAAATTAAGCTTTTTGTGTGAATTCTATGATTTAACTAGAAAACTTAATATCTTAAAGATTTTAAAGTTTTGGATAGGAACCCATTGAAATTCGGCTTAGTAACATTAGATAAGGAACTTTTGAAATTCTAATCTCTGAAAAAATTGAAATCCTCAAAAAGTACAGGTAGATTATATTGAGTTATTATTATAAGTTAAAAACTTTAGATGATTTTATTTTTAATATTTTCAAGTTCGAGATTAACTTTTTGATAATACTTGTGATGAATCAAATAAATAGTAAATCCTTTTTCTTGAAATGTAAGCTTGTGACTGAACTCAAAATATTTTTAACCCATTAATATTTTCACCTCTATAATAGCATTTAGAGATAAAATTATTCCAACCCACCTCTATTTATTTTTCTATAATAGAAATATCTGTTTTTCTCTATATTTAGAAATTATTATTTAGAAGAATACATTGAAACATATATTTTCTCTATTATAGAAATTTTATATTCTAGAAGTGGAAATAGCAAAACATATCGGAGATGATCTCAGATCCCACAATACTAAAGCAACACGCTCATCTAGTTGATTCAATTAGCCGCACTCGACTGCCAACTTTCACCTTTTACAGAGTTAATTAATAACTCGAGTTATGGACTCCGAGTATGAAACCAATTGAACCATCACACACATACATGATGAATCATTATAAAATCACAAGAAACTAAAAAAATAAAGAAATTTATCCGAATTTAAGAACTCTACTTAACTTAAGTGTGAGACGTCCCACCATTGTCCTCTCCACTCCCACTCACAGCAACCTTGGCTTTTCCCAAAATAATAGAACATCATCTTACACTATACAATCCACTCGCTCTTCTCTTTTGTGCTCCAAAACCAAACATAACACTCACAAAATCTCACATCCCTCTCTCATCTCTCTCTCTCTCTTCTCCTATTTCTTTTAAATCCTCAAACTACCCTCGAGATCGATGGAGACAAAGCTGATCATAGCTCTCAGTTCTTTCTTCAAATCCCAAGCCTCTGTCTCCTCTTCATCTTAAGAGGTATAAGTATTCTTCTTTTCTTCAAATCCCAAGCCTCTATGTTCTTGCATTAACTTCTGTCTCATTTTTGTGCATCTAAGGTTGTAGTTTTGATGATTAGTATACAATTATTAGCATGGTTCCGGTAACTGTAAAAAAGGTTTGGGGCAGTCAAATATTCTAAATTAGTTTCAACTTGCTCTTTCTTTTCGTTCTGCTCAACAACATTGGATACCCTATAATTTACTATATCTTATCCCAAAATTTATATTACCTTTTCCATTTCCAATTTCGATGCTTAGGCTAATGATATATACCTTAAAGTTACAAGAAATTATGAGTTTAACCAAAGAATGAAAGGAAATAATGCATTCCTTATCATTCTTATTTTTTAACCATTTATAAAGAATAGTTTTTCCTTTTCATTTTTTTCATTCTTTTTATTCTAAAAAAGTATAGAATAAATTTGTTTCTCACCTAAATTGATAAAAAAATAATTTTTCTCTTTATTTTCATAATTTTGTTACTTTGCTTTTCTTTCTACTTCTTTCTTATATTTTTATAATGGTTACGAGTTGGATCTTAAATTGTTTATCTCAGTTGCACTGGGATAATATCATAATGAACGATATTAAAATAGAACTTAGGCATCTCCAACCCTACTCCATTTTTTACTCCAAACATCATTTTGGAATAAAATCTTCTCCAACCTCACTCCATTTTGGAGTTGAACTTTTTTTATTTATGAAATGGTCCTTTAAATTTTTGATGTTTTTATTTCTTACTTAAATAATATTTTAAAATGATATAACAACATGAAAATAAGTTATTTCATTATTTAATAATTTTACATAAAATGCATAATATAATTAAATAACAAAAATAATATAAAACAGAAATAAAATAAAAATAAGTGATTTAAATGTCCGATTTCAAAACAAAATTACTCGATTTAGGAATATCAAAGATAAATAAACTCATTTTTTTATTACGAAATACATTAATTGATCATTTGTGGAAAAATATTCTAATGCTTATTATTGAACCAACTTATACATTATGTTTTATTCTATTTTTATGATTTTTTGTACCTTTTAATAATAAATGTTTAATTTAAATAAATTATATTTTAAAGTATTTTTGCAAACATAAAATAGTTGGGGTTAATTAGTAAACTTTTATAAGTATAAGATATTATTAACAATTATTAACTATTTTGGAGTAAAAAATAGAGTAATACATTGTAGTAAAACATCACTCTATTTTGGAGTAGCACCATTTTGAAGTAAAATTTGGAGTAATATATTGGAGATGCTTTTACGGAGATATAATTATATAAAGTATGGATTTGCTTCATAAGTAATTTGATTTCGCTGTCGGTGATATTTCGCAGTATCTGTTTGTCTGTTTTTTCTGTTGCTTTGTGTTTGTTTGTCGGTTTATTTGTCGCATTATACGTGTGTTTTTTTCTTCGATTTTAACTGACGGAGACGCGGAATGAAGCACATGAAGTAGAAATGTGTGGATCATACTCGTAATCTAATTGCTTGTTAGTGTTATTGCTAAATAAAAATAGTAGATTTTGATTAATTTAGAGTTGACTGCTTGATGGATGTGTCAGTACTAAATTTGGCACTTCTGATGTTGTCTAGTCATTGACTCATTAGGACCATTTATAAGTCCCATCAATGTTTCCTTCCACTTGTTTTTTCTTGAGTTACTATTTTACCATAATATTTTTGAAGACATTCTCAGACTTTGTTTGGACATACCCAATTAGGGCATGAGCATCAGCAATTCCCTCCTTCTCGATTCTCTATGGCTGTTTTTTATTATTTAATTTTTTCGTTTGATTTTTCTAGAAAAATAACAATTAAAATCGAATCTATCGCGGATCGCCACGTGTCGTGGGGCCCGCGGAACAGTAACGATACGGTATCACTGGAGTGATACTCTACGGCACAGGTTCATAACATTTCAATTATTATATTATTTTTTTGTCTCGAAAAACGTATGAACTCTTCCTCTGATTCTTTAATGCGCATGGCTTTATGATGCATCACAGTTCTTAAAGTTATTATTTGCTTTCAATGTATAATTATGGACAAGACTTGGGTTCACCCCCTATGGTGAACCTTTAAATTCACCACCTCTTTAATAACTAATCAAAATACCAATTAGATTAATGATTAAAAATATTAAATATTTTTTTCAAAAACCAAAATAATTAAAAAAATAAATAGTATCAATTTTAATAATATTAGTGTCACTATCTAATCCCTAAACTCAAACTATATACCCTAAATCCAAATTCTAAACCCTAAATTCTAAATTATAAACCCAAACTCTATACTCTAAACCCAAATCTTAAACCCTAAGCCCAAACCATAAATCATAAACCCAAAAACCTGAACTCTAAACCCAAACATATACCCTAAACCCAAATCCTAGATTCTAAACCCAAAACGTAAATACTAAAACCTATGCCCTAAATGTGCTCTAGGTTTGAGTTTATGGTTTGGGTTTAGAGTTTAGGGTTTGGGTTTAGGGTATAGGGTTTGAGTTTAGGGTATAGTTTTGGGTTTAGAGTTTAGATTTTTTGGTTTATTATTTATGGTTTGGGTTTAGGGTTTAAGACTTGGATTTAGGGTTTAAGACTTGGGTTTAGGATATAGAGTTTGGGTTTATAATTTAAAATTTAGGGTTTAGAATTTGGATTTAGGGTATATGTTTGAGTTTAGGGATTAGATAATGACATTAACATTATTAAAATTGACATTATTTATTTATTTAATTATTTTATCATTAATCTAGTTGCATTTTGATTGGTTATAAGAGATGTGGTGAATTTAAAGGTTCACCATAGGGGGTGAACCCAAGTTCTATCCTATAATTATTACTTATCTAGACATTTTCACTTTCTCTAAATATTAAAAGTCGTTGCAGAAAAAGATAAAACAACGGACCGTTAGTTTCTGCCAAAACTATGAGACCCATCTTAGGCCTTGAGGTTGAAGCTTCATCGGAACATGATCATCCAGACGATACCAGTAGCCAAGCTGTCTCGAACTTGTCTCCGGTAGGAGAATATTGCAGACCCATCTCTCTCAATCTTAGCCTCCGTTTCAACAACAACAATTTGGATCTAGAATCATCTTCTTTGACGCTGCCAATTTCGAGGACGAGCGAAAGTAACAACCCAGAGAAACAACAACAAAAACCGTCTGGATTGAAGAGAGTCTTTTCTTGCAACTACTGTCAAAGAAAGTTTTACAGCTCTCAGGCTCTTGGCGGTCACCAGAACGCTCACAAACGCGAAAGAACGCTCGCAAAACGTGCTGTGCGTATGGGTCTGGCTGGAGTTTTCCCTAGAGGATCTAGTAGCCCCTATGCCGCTCCTCTCTCTTGCCTCCCTCTGCATGGTAACATGACATCATTCAGGACTTTGGGAATACAGGCGCATGGCTGCTCGTCCCACGACCTAAGGCCATCACCAGAAACGATTATTAGAAACATTGCCAGGTTTAACCAGGGGTATTACAGTAATTGTGTACCTTTCTTCGTGGAGGACGAGGATACCGAGCTGCTCTGGCCGGGGAGTTTCAGACAAGCGGCGGGGGCGGCGGTTACGGCTGAGGCTTGTAATGATAATTTAGGTGAAAGCAAAGTGGATTTCTTGGAGGTCAAACAAGCAATGGATACGGAGAGTTGTCTTCCAGATTTAACCTTGAAGCTTTGAACTATCTTATTTTTTTAATTCTTAGTTTTTCTTGCGCGAGCTTCATATGACTCTGCTATGTACAGTAAGAGTTTCACAAACCATTTCCAATAAGTTTCCGTTATACCGTCACTATCGATTGATCGACTAAGAAGTCAATTCTAGTGTTTTTTTTTTGTATAAGCGAAAGGAGATATGTATATAAAATCAAATGTTAATAAACCACTACAGATAAACCACTTCACAACCAGTATCAACAGATTTCTTCACAGCATCAACCACCAACTGCGTCTTCCTACTGATCTCTGGCCACCTTGGATCGGCCTCTGAATCACCCCGCTTGATTCCTTGGACAAGCTTCACAAACTCTCTCAGCATCGTTCCCTCCTGCGACTCCTCAGTTCCGCTGCAGTCCACCGTGACTTTCTCCGGCATCATGTTCCAGCCAATGTGCATGTCCACGAACTTAGCGCCACTTGTGTACTCGAACCAAGCTGTTTCCTCCTTGTAAGGGATCACATAGTCGTTCATTTGAATCGACCCTTTTGATCCTGACCATCCATTTCAAACAAAACAACTGATGTTGATACAAATACTAATATTTGTTAGTATTAATATTTCTGTTTCAACCTAGGAGATAAAGACAAATCATAAGAACCTGAGATAGCTAACTCAGTCGAGAGCTGAGAGAGAAAGGAGCAATGGATGATTGCCGTTGCGGTTGAGGTTGAACCGAACTGAAGGGAGGCAGAGCAGGACAAGATGGTCCCAACAGAGTTAGTGGCGACGGAGGAAGGAAGAGCCCTGATAGATACTGGCATCTGGTAAGACATAGCCCATAGAGCTGCTCCTATAGGGTACCACCCAAGCTCTCCGATGGCTCCAGCTAATCCCATCGCTTCTTTGGTCAGTCTCTCCAGTACTTGCTCAGGTACAAGAGTCGTCATCGTACTGTACATCTGCAAAACATATATGATAATTATATTTATATATGTAACACATGTTATAGCTCAAACATATATATAAAAGGCAAAGCTTACGTGGCGAACGTCTCCAACCAATCCAGAATCAAACATCATTTCTCTAATCCTGACCGTCCGTTTAGGATGCAACCAGATCGTACCGTCCATGAACTGCACGCCGTTAGATACACAAGCATCCACGATCTTATCAATCTCCGCCGCGTTCTGCGCCGGCGGTGTCTCGACCAGAAGATGCTTTCTCTTCTCCGCCGCCGTCACCGCCCATTTCGCTCGCTGAGTCACCGGCATCGTCAGGTAAACGGCGTCGACGCCTGGGTCGTCGAGCAGCTCCTCGTAGCTTCCGTACACCGATACGTTCTCCGGGGATAAATCGTTCGCGGCGGCGAAGGTGTTCGCGGTTTCGATAGACGGATCGCTGATGGCGATGATGACGGCGTTAGAGGATTGGGTTACCGTTCTGACGAATTTCGACGCGAATCTGATGCATCCGAGAAGGCCAAAACGCACAGTATTGTCACCCATTGATGTTGTTTTGTAATGTTGCAGTGCTTCAGAACTGAGCTGAGTTCTAATGAAAGTGATGAGATTTGAGGGACGGCATTTTCTACGTGGCGAATCATGAGCCCATGGTACGAATTTTAAGTTATCTTCTTCACAAAAAACTCTCATTGGTTCGGTTCAAGTTATCCAGGTTTTTAATTTTGAAAAGTAGGCTATCGGTCTTTTCCGGTTCAAATCGTTTAAAATTTCCGGATCAGTTTCAAATAAACATTTATGTTAAGATTTAAATAAATTAACAAATTTAGTTGAAGTTATGAATTAATAGACCAAATTTTCTGTATACTTTCTGAATTTGATTGATTCATTATAGTTCTCTATTCAATCCGGGTTATTAATAATAAAAACAGGTACTGGTTTGCAACGATGAATTTCAATTTGGTTAAGCTTGGTTTTAGATTTGTACCCACTGCCCAACTCCTACGATTTTTCATGTTACAAAAAAAAAAAAAAAAAAGGAAAAGAGCGCGTACTCAACATGTGAGTTTTTAACAATGACACCACTATTCTGTTGAAGGGTAATTTGGTCATTCTAACGTAAAACTACGTCAAAGTCACCAGAACGAATATATTGAAAAGATTCATCAGGTGTTCAAAAAAAAAAAAATGAAAAGATTCATCAAATCTGTTTTCTTCATGATTTATCCTTATTCTCTGAGCACAAACACAGATCAGTATGTCGTCTTCTTCAGGAAACCGAAGCAACAACAACGGAGCCTCTTCCTCTTACCCTCCTCCTCCCATCACTTCATCTCGTCTCTACATCGCGAACAAAGCTAAAGAGATCCTCGCAACACGCGACGCCGCAGGAATCACCAAACTCATCACCAACCTCTGCTACGCGAAAGAAGCAGACGAATCCTCTAACCTCCTCTACGAAACCTTCAAGAAGCATTTCCCGAATCTCCTAGCCGTCAAACTCATCCACGCGTACAGATTCATGACGACGACGACGGCGTTCCCCTCCTCCTCTCGCTCATGCGTTCGATCCTACTCCCTCGATCTCCTCACCTCGCTTCTCATCGACCTCGAAGAGTCTAACGTCGCGTTGAAAACAGAGGCGCTGAACGACATCAAAGAACATCTAAACGCTTGCCTTGCACAGCAAGAAACCTCCGATCGCGAGTTTAAACTCCTCACGAGAATCGTATCTCGCGTCTCCGTCGATTTCTTCATCGAGTCCATCCCGTGGGACGAGCTCTCCTCCTTCATCGTCTCTCTCGACGACAAGAAAATGCTGCTGATGTTCGGCGAGTTACCGACCGTTCTCGACGAAGATTTCTTGAAGCCGTTGCTGGAGAATGATCTCGGTTTCAAGATCGTTAAAGGCTTGCTTGATCAAGATTGTGAAGAATGGTGTTTAGCTTTGGAAGCTGGGTTTAATCTGATGCTGCAGCTGATAAACTTGGAGAGGAAAGATTTGGTTTGGGATTCGGTTTACGCGATCGTGAGTTCGGTTTGGGAGATGGTTAACGTGAGGAAACGAGATGTGGTTGTGCGTAAAGGGCTGTTGAGGTTAGTGAGGAAAGTGCGTGGTGAAGCATTGAGGTTTCGTGGGGCTGAGTATGAGTTTGTGACGCGTTTGGCTTTGATGATTGAGAGAGTGGATGGACTTGGAGATGATACGAAGATTGCTGCGAAGATGATTCGTGATGTTCTTGATAGGTATTACATGGGAGGTACAGGGTTGGATTCTTCGGGTTTCATCCAGAGCCTGATTGGTACTCATCACTCTGCTTAAACCGATTCTGGGATTTAGGGTTTATGCGTTTTTGTAATTGGTTTTAGCTATTGAGAAGTCTATAACGTTTTGTTTTAACCTCAACGGATTCTGTTCTGTATGATGAATTGAAGAAGAGATTGTAGTTCACTTTAGTTTGCCAATGAGTCAAATATTAGTTAGCTTTATGTTTTCTTCAATCATGTTCAACGTTATCTTAGCTTTGCTAAAGTAGATGAAAGGCGAAGAACAAACCAAAGAATTGAATCAATGATTTTTAGTGATCTTCTGAGTATACTTGTTATGAAGATGTAAAACATTAATTGGGATAGATTAGCATACTGTTTACTTGGTTCGACTTGGCTGTGTGTTTTTTCTGAGCTTGTGCTTCTTGAGTTTACGGGCCCTTTTAGAAGTTCTCATTCACACTCTACGTGTGCTTGCTTCACTGAAGCATTTTGATAATCGAAGATGTGTGCATTCTCCTCATTCTTTATCAATGCCCTGTGTACTTTTGATCCTCCAAAGATCATTGATGATTTGCACATTGATTAAGTGTTCTGATGCTTCCTCTTATGCTTTTAGGAAATATGCTCTCTCAGTTGCCTCGTATTCTGTCTTTGTACACATGAGTGAACTATCTTCTGCAAATAACATATGGTAATATTGAAGGGCCATCGTTTCCAAATCTGATACAATCGATTTTCTAAGCTTTCCAAGTTGTTCAAGTATCCAATCAGAGCTTCCGACACATCCGATTCTATTGCTCTGTTTTTCTTATTATTTCCTTCGTACTAAACAACACATTTTAAAATAAAATTAATCTTTTTAAAAAATTTAAATATTTTTTTTAAAGAAAAAATTGAAAGAAGACCTAATTTGAAATAAGAAAGGAAGATCATATTCGGGACACTTGTGACCGGTTCGACCATATGAATCTAACCGAAGTGAGTAATAATTTGTGAGATTTCGGCTAGGCTATTCTCCTTTTTTTTTTTTGCTTAAAAAGGAAAGACTTTAGAAAAAGACATAAATCTAAAGAGAAGAGGAACTATATAAAAAAACCCTAAATCCACCGAAACCACGCACCCCACCCAGCCGTTTAAAAAGCCTATCGCATCCTCCTTGCATCGGAGACCGATCTCATTCAAAGAACACGCTCCTTCATCTTCCTCGGCTGTATCTCTTCTTGTCTCGGTATGTTATCTTATTCAAAGGTTTCTTCTTTCGCTGCGTCTAGATCTCTGTTGTGTTTTTACTTAAATTGCCCAACCTTATGCTCTTTGCTTCTCGAATTGAGACTTATCTGTGTACGATTTAGGTAAATTCTCATTAGATTTATTGATCTCCTTAGTTCATCATCAACTTATGCTCCAGAAACCCCATTAGATTTGTAGATTAGTATGCCCAATTTGCGTTGTGTTTCTCCTTATATTCAGAACAAGTATGTTTTGTCTGATTCTGATGCTTTATGTATATGTCTTGACAGGTTTTACAGTTGGATTCACATATCAGTATTTTTTTACTCGATAACTACTAGCAATTATGGATGATTGGGGTAAGATTATACTTTAATGTCTCTTTATGTGTTTTTTTTATCTATAATCACATTACAAAATTGATTCACTTGCGCAAGTGTGAATCTTATTGGAGTTTGATTGCTTATAGTTTTTTTTTTATTTTTTTGATGATTTCAGAGGAGGAGCAGCTTGCACCACTTCCAGCTAAAGTTGAGCTTAAAAGCAACTGGGATGACGAGGATGTAGATGAGAATGTAGATGAGAATGATATTAAGGACTCTTGGGAGGAGGATGATGATGATGACAACGACGAACCTGCTCCGGTAAAGCCTGCTACGGACAAGGCTACTCCTAAGAAAGCAGCAGCCAAATCTGTTGAAAAGAAGGGCAAAGCAGCCGATGTTCCAAAAGAAGCACCAAAGGAAGAACCTTTGGATCCTATCTCTGAGAAACTTCGCTTGCAGAGGTAATATATAAATCTTCCCTTTACATATTTGTCCAGACAAGGTTTTATAAACAGACCAAAAACTCTGTGTTCTTATACATTTATGTTCTTTCTCTCACAGGCTTGTTGAAGAAGCTGACTACAAGCTAACTGCTGAACTCTTTGGAACGAAGGGTGACGAGACAAAACTTGATGTGTTCATCCCCAGGGCTGTTGAGGTTAGTGAGGAAAGTGCGTGGTGAGGCTTTGAGGTTTCGTGGGGCTGAGTATCAGTTCGTGTCGCGTTTGGCTTTGCTGATTAAGAGAGTGGATGGACTTGGAGATGATACGAAGATTGCTGCTAAGATGATTCATGATGTTCTTGATAGGTATTACATGGGAGGTACAGGGTTGGATTCTTCGGGTTTCATCCAGAGCCTAATTGGTACTCATCACTCTGCTTAAACCGATTCTGGGATTTAGGGTTTATGCACTTTTCTGTAATTGGTTTTCGTGAGAAGTCTATAATGTGGGATACGTTTTGAGTCAGTCCATTAATGAAATTGAAGCTGGAAAAGTATGCAAGCGTGTGCGTCAAGGTCTCTTGTTTCCAGAAGATGGAAATTTATAACTTTATGAAATGAATTTGATATATTTTCAAAAGCTTCGCTTTGTAGAATGTTTTTTTTTTAATCTTGTCTTAACCTCAACGGGTTCTGTTCTGTATGATGAATTGAAGAAGATATTGTAGTTCACCAAGTACATGAAAGGTGAAGAACAAACCAAATGATTGAATCAATGATTTTTGGTGGCATTCTCTTGATCTTATGAGTATACTTGTTATGAAGATGTAAAACATTAATTGGGATAGATTAGCATACTGTTTACTTGGTTCGACTTGGCTGTGTGTTTTTTCTGAGCTTGTGCTTCTTGAGTTTACGGGCCTTTTGTGCATCAGCATTGCTATCTTTAGAAGTTCTCATTCACACTCTACGTGTGCTTGCTTCACTGAAGCCATTCTGATAATCCAAGATATATGTGCATTCTCCTTATTCTTTATCAATGCCAAGTTTACTTTTGATTCTCCAAAGATCATTGATGATTTGCACATTGATCAAGTGTTCCGATGCTTCCCCGTATGTTTTTAGAAAATATGCTGTCTCAGTTGCGTCACATTCTGTCGTTATACACATATGAGTAAATTATCTTCTGCAAATAACATATGGTAATATTGAAGGGCCATCGTTTCCAAATCTGGTACCATCGATTTTCTAAGCTTTCCAAGTTGTTCAAGTAATCCAATCAGGCAATCACAGCTTCTGACACATCCGATTCTATTGCTCTGGTTTTGTTGTTCTTCCCCTTTGTACTAAACTAGATTTTGACCCGCACGCTCGTGCGGGTTTATTTTTATATAAGATATGTTGCTATTCGTTTTTATATCAATATTAAAGTTGGACAAATTAAAAACTCAAATCCAAAAGATCGAATCGATCCCGATCCAAAAAGAAGTACCAAATCCGAACCGAAATTGATTAAATATCCAAATTATTCAAAATTTTGGTATTTAGAGAATTGAAACCGAAACCGAATCCGATCCGAACCGAAATACTTCAGATACCCGAATGTATCCGAAAGAGATTTATATACTTATATATATTATTTTTTAGATTTAATGTGTATAAAAACATCCAGAATATATATTATACTTTTAAGTTGGTTTAAATTATTGATAATATATATAAATAGTCAAATGTAAATATCTAAAATAGTTAAAATATGCTCAAAACATCAAATTTTTTTGAAAATAATTACTGATTCTCTATCCAAATATTTAAATCAAACCAATTTATATGTTAAGTTTAGGTATTCTGACATATATTATTCAAATTTATATGTAATATATTATTTTATTTATATATTTTGAGAAATTTAAAGTACATAATAGATTTTAAAAATAATTTGAATGGATTATCCGAACTCGAACTAACCCGCAAAGATCCCAATCGAATCCGAACTAAAACTTAGAAATATCCGAATGAGACTGAAATCTTTGACCCCGGGAACCCGAAACTCAAACAGACCTGAATCGAACCCGAATGGGTACCCTAACGTCCATCCCCAATTCATAGTCTATATTTTCCTTTAAAAAGAGAGCAAACATATAACTATAGTATTTTATACGTACTATCGTATAAATAATCACATGTATTATTTTTAAAAATTTAACATGAAATATAAAATTCATAATTTAAGTTGGTATATAAAATTTGACTTTTATTGTTTTTTCCTTATATATATTTAAAACATTTGTTAATAGTGGTTATTGAAAAATATTTTAGTAAAAATAATTTTTTGAATATATGTATATGTTGAATCATTTTTGATATAAATCAAATTTAAATTAGTATTTTGATTTGAAATATATATATATATATAAAATTAAATTTTGTTTTATGATTATTTTAGACAAATTATATTTTTAGGTAATTTTCGTATATTTTAAAGTTGGCCCAAAATAATAATTTTTTTAATTTTTCTTAATAACATAAATTCATTATTTTCTTAATATACTGCTATCTATATTTCCAATAACATTATATCTTTTTTTCTTACTGATATTTATGTTTCCAAATAAACTTTTTTTTTCTAAAATGTTGTCCATGTTTTCAAACAAACATTTTTTTTTCAAACTGCTATCCAAGTTTCCAAACAAACATTTCTTTTAAATTGTTATCCAAGTTTCCAAACAAACCTAATTTATACTTCAGTTTTAACAATATAGAAATATTATACTAAATGTTAAAGAAATCATATATTATTAAATTGGTTACTAAAAATACATTATCTCAAAAAAAGTAAAAAAAAAATTTCATGTTTCCATAAACTAAAGATCAATCGTTGGGTTTGGTTTTGAATTATACAATTGGTCATATGTTTTATTAATTTGGTTTTGAATTATACAATCGTTGGAGGGTTATGAGGGCTTAATGGGGGCACGAAATGTTCGGGCAAGTATGTCTCCCCTGCACGCGGAGGTGGAAGCATTGATTTGGGCAATGGAATGTATGAAGAATTTACGTCAGTTTCAGGTTACATTTGCAACGGATTGTTCTCAGTTGGTGAAGATGGTTTCAGAACCAGAAGAGTGGCCGGCGTTTGCAAATTATCTGGAGGATATTAAGAGTCTACAAAGTATTTCCATAGCTCACAGCTCATTCATGTACCAAGGACGGCAAATACAAAGGCGGATCGTTTAGCACGCAGTGCCAGACAACAATCGTCTTTTGTCATTCACATGGATGCCGAGCTACCAGTTTGGTGTACAGAGTCAATATGAGTCTGTGTGTTTGATGACAAAAAAAAAATGTTTTATTATTTGGGCCATATAGTTACTAAAAGCCCAAACAGATATAAACTTTTATTTCTAACCTAACAGCCGAAATTATGGGTTACAAAACGAACGGGATTTTCAAATTATGAAAGAGTTATTATTGAGTTATTAAAAACGACGGTGTTTTAATTAGAGTGGCATGAGAAGGTAATTTTTGTGCAAAACTTAGGGTTAAATACTATTTGTACTTCAATTTTAATAGATTAGATAACACATTTTAAATCAAATTAATCCTTTTAAAAAATTAAATATTTTTTCAAAAGAAAAAAAATGAAAGAAGACCTAATTTGAAATAAGAAAAGGAAGACTATATTTGGGACACTTGTGACCGGTTCGACCATATGATTCTAAGAGCATCTAGATTCTATAGCCCATTGTTATTTTTACATCTTTATGCTATAATACATGAAAAAATGATCCATCCCATCTATATAATAAAGGAATTCTATTTATTCTTCTTTAAATATAGTAAAAAAAAAGCGTTCCTCTATTATAGAGTCATATTTTTTTTAAATAGTTCTTTAATTTTCAAAACTTTTATATTTATAACCAAAATAATTATTTTATAGAAAAATATATTTTTTGTAAAAATAAAACTATTATTTTTATTTACATAATAGTTTTTTAATACAACTTTAATTTAAACAAATTCATAATTTTATAAAAATCTTTTAAAAATTAAAAGTCAATAGTGTTAGGTATCAACTTTTATAAATAAAAGAAGCTTCTTGTAAAATTAAAATATAATTTTTTGAGAATATTTCTTTATAGAGGCAAAAATAAAGAAATGCATTAGAAAGAAATTCATCTATATTTTAAAGTTAAAAAATAAAAAAAATACATTTGAAAAAAGGTAATCTATGTTTGACTAAAAAGAAAAATAAATAATAAATAATAATAATTTGTGAGATTTCAGCTAGGCTATTCTTTCTTTTTCCTTTTTGCTTAAAAAGGAAAGACTTTAGAAAAAGACATAAATCTAAAGAGGAGAGGAATTATATTAAAAAAAAAAACCCTAAATCCCCCACCCAGCCGTTTAAAAGCCTATCGCATCCTCTTTACATCGGAGACCGATCTCATCCAAAGTACACGCTCCTTCCATCTTCCTCGCTGAGTCTCGGTATGTTAATCTTCTTCAAAGTTTCTGCTTTCGCTTCTAGCTCTTAAGAAAAAAAAAAATCTCAATTCTGTCAAAGCGGTTGATCTCTGTTGTGTTTTTCCCTAAATTGCCCAACCTTATGCTGTTTGTTTCTCGAATTGAGACTTATCTGTGTACGATTTATTAATTCTCATTCGTTTTCCCAATCTTGATTTATGCTCCAGAACGTTAGATTTGTAGATTAGTATGCCCAATTTGTGTTGTCTTTCTCCTTATATGCAGAACAAGTATGTTCTGTCTGATTCTAATGTCTTGACAGGTTTTACAGTTGGATTTACATATCAGCCTTGTATTTTTTTACTCGATAACTACTAGCAATTATGGATGATTGGGGTAAGATTATACTTTAATATCTCTTTATGTGTTTTTTTATCTATAATCACATTACAAAATTGATTCACTTGCGCAAGTGTGAATCTTATTGAAAGTTTGATTGCTTATAGTTTTTTTTTATTTTTTTGATGATTTCAGAGGATGAGCAGCTTGCACCACTTCCAGCTAAAGTTGAGCTTAAAAGCAACTGGGATGACGAGGATGTAGATGAGAATGTAGATGAGAATGATATTAAGGACTCTTGGGAGGAGGATGATGATGATGATGACAACGACGAACCTGCTCCGGTACAGCCTGCTACTGAGAAGGCTAAAGCAGCAGCCAAAGCTGTTGAAAAGAAGGGTAAAGCAGCCGATGTTCCCAAAGAAGCACCAAAGGAAGAAGAACCTTTGGATCCTATCTCTGAGAAACTTCGCATGCAGAGGTAATATATAATAAAATCTTTCTACTTTTTTTTTTGTTGAGACAGAGATTTTATAAACAGAGCAAAGACAGTGTGTTCTTATACGTTAATGCTCTTTCTCTCACAGGCTTGTTGAAGAAGCTGACTACAAGGCAACTGCTGAACTCTTTGGAACGAAGGGTGAAGAGACAAAACTCGATGTGTTCATCCCCAAGTCTGAAAGCGATTTTTTGGAATATGCTGAAATGATTTCTCATAGGCTTAAACCATATGAGGTTTGTTTGCATAAGCCTTTCTTCTCTTTATATAGTAAACGCTCTTGGCAAGTTGGCATGTTTTGAACTTATATATTTTGGTTTCTTCTGTTTGCAGAAAAGTTATCATTATATTGCGCTACTCAAAGCAGTCATGAGACATTCCGTGACCAACATGAAGGCAGCAGATGTTAAAGATGTTGCTTCGTCCATTACAGCAATAGCAAATGAAAAACTTAAGGCGGAGAAAGAAGCTGCTGCTGGTAGAAAGAAGACTGGTATGTGCATTGACACTCACTCTCACCTTCTAATTTTTGGGTTATTGATTTGTAGATTCGTTATTTTGAAGTTTTAAGTGTGAATTTTTTTTTTTGTGATGATCAGGTGGGAAAAAGAAACAACTGATTGTAGATAAGGCCAACGACGATCTAGTGGCTGGTCCTTATGATGCCATGGACGATTTCGAGTTCATGTAGATTATAAGAGCTTTTTTGAGAGCATGTAATTTGGATTTGTCTATTTCATCATTTATCACTCAGAAGAAGAACAAAAGTTTATTATTTCTGGAAATATTACTTGGAGAAAAAAACAAAGCTTGATTTATGAGTATTGGTCAGTTTGGTCTGGAGAGATTATTTAAAGAGTCATGTTTTGTTTTTGATTTTGATTTTGTTTTTGAACTAATACTTGAATCAATTTGGTGGTCTTATAAATTTGACATTGTTGTGAAGATAGTGATTAATCTCTTAATTGATTTTATTGTCTTATTTCCCAAGACATTTAATTTCATGTTTGCTATGATTCTCTGATAAGAGCAGTCTTCTTTTCACATTTTTCAGGTTTCAAATTGTTTTGCCCCGTCTCTTAATGCAAAATCTTTTGATTAAAGAGTTCTTTCTTTTTTTTTTGGGTAAACGATTAGAGTTTTAACACTGCAATTGGTAGTAGGCAACTAGGCATTAGGCTTAGCCCATTTTATAAAAGGTTTACTTTTGTTTAAACTAATCTTATTTCCCACCGAACGAAGAAACTCCTAATATTGGGTCCTTGATTAGAGCTAGTGTTTTCTTTCAACACTCTTAAAAAGCTCTACACATGTCTTGTCTTTGCTCCTGGTTTTCTCTCTGTCATCACTCTCTCTGTCTCTCATCACTAGCTGGGGACTATGGCTTTGTTAATTTCATCCAAAAACCACATCCATGTGAGACCGGATTTTTATGGTCTTGGTGCGCTCCGAGACCTTGGAATTGGATGGTATGCAATCCGAGCAACCCTTGTAGCCAACAACTTTGAGCTTCCCAAAACAGTCACGGCCTCTCCAGCCACCGTCCTAAACGACTCAGGAGTGATTCTCTCCTGTGGAGCATCTCTGAGCTTGGAAGACGGACGAACCGCAACCATATACGGCTCTTTCTTGGCAAACCTTACAATGGAGATAACAGCCACTGGAACAAAAGGCACACTTCGTGTTGACGACTTTGTTATCCCGTTCCAAGAGACCGAGGCATCGTTCACCACGTGCACTAAAGCTTGTTCAACAAGCCCGTGACCGCGTGGGTTAATCCTCCGAGTGAACAAACGGTTAAGACAGAGCTCCCGCAAGAGGCGTGTATGGTGAAAGAATTTGGGACCATGAGCTTCCCTACCCCTATTTCTTTGCCAGGCTGGTTGGAGAAATCAAGAACAAGGGTGCAAAGCCTGATGGGTTTTGGCCAAGCATTAGCCAGAAGACACAGCTGGTGGTTGATGCTGTTAAAGAGTCTATTGATAAGAACTATCAACAGATTAATCTTTTTACTCGTTGAAAAAAAGGGCCTCCAAGTAGACATTCTATTTTCTTGTTTCGGAAGACTTTGTTGCATTTCTTCTTTTTTTTTTGCTAAAATTAATAATTGTTGTATCTCCAAGGTTTTGTTTTATGAATATGACCATACACTTTTGCAGCTAATGTGATCAATTTCTCTCTGACTGAGACGTTTGAAATTAGTTTGGCACATCATCATTTAAATTTGTCATCTTATATATTAATATTTATATATTGTTTATTTGATTTAATTTTTGATCACATATTTCTCACAGACTATACAATACATAGAACAATAAATTACATCATATCTCTTGTTTATTTACTGTTTACAGAAATATTAATATATAATTTATATATATTTTAATTTAATTTTTGATCCCATATTTCTCACAGACTATACAATACATAGAACAATAAATTACATCGGATGTCTTGTAGACGATCTTGTCTTCGCAACGTTTGCGGCATCGTTTGCATGTGTACCGTGTGAGCAGGAGATCATTGCAAAGAACATCGTATTTTCCTTCATGAAGTGTAATCTCTTTACAAGGTAAGATGTACATGTTGATCCCGTGTAAGCATTCAATATGGAGTTGGATGTCACAATCATAGCACGTATATATTCCATTCTTGGGAAGTATTTCTTTTTCACAGACATCACACCAATGTTGACCACTCGAGTCTTCTTCATATGAAAATATGAGAGGATGTTCATCATGATTGTAATTGAACTTCATTGGTAGAATTGCACAGGGAAAACAAAACACAAAATCACATTCTCCACATTCTAAACGGATCTTTTCGGTTTTCTTACAAATCGAACACATTCTTGCAGATCCAGGTTGAGATGGTAGGAACAAAAGATGTGGATGACATTGATGATTAAGTGGTACAGATACAGCTGCACAATTCACGTCTAACTTGAAAAGACAATCGGCCATTTGACACACATACCTGAAACTGTTGCATACACGAAAGCAAGCTGAACACCCAAACGTAGTTTGTAGATTTTCCTCTTGTAAGAAAAGAGGGTGAGGATGTAACACATGTTGTTTCTTAACTGGAAGATGTGCACATACTTTGTGGAGAACAAAATCACATTCCAAGCAATCATAAATATCACCTTCATAAATGCGAAATGCGCATGCTTGGCAGTGCTTGTTAATCTTTGTTTTCTCAACTTCTTTGAGGAGTCGCATATGATGTTTATGACTGAAGTGTTTTATAATTCCATCACTTATCTCTTCAAACGGCATAATATTTTCATATATTTCTTCGGGTTCTCCTTCAAGTTCTTTTCCATCCCATACATCTTTATGTATAGCACACTGGGAATGAGCAAAGTAATAACAACCTTTCAAGCAAGAATATCCTCCATAATTTTGGTTTATTTTTTTCCGGCAAATCCCGCAAAACCATTCTCCAGAAAGAAACGAAGAAGTGAAAGAGAGGCGATGTTCATGACGAGAAATCTTTATGACGTATGGCGAGTAGATACACTTTTTATGGACTACATAATCACATTGATGACAGACATAAATAAAGTACCTCCGATCATTCAAAGCGCAAACATCACAAGTCATGGAGGCTTCTCTAGGAATGTAGTAGAGTGTATGTTCATGCCTTTTCTTGTGGTCTATTGTAAGGAGTACCGGTTGTTCCGCACAATCACGACAAATGCTAAAATTACATACAAAACAATAATAAAAGTGAGTTTTATAAGCGTAACAACAATAGCATACTTTGTTCGGTGCCGCTAACGAAAATACGAGAACTTGGAGCGGATGTTTAGGATGATAAGGATTGTTGGTCATCGGTTTGATACACTCTTTATGAAAACCAATAGTATTGGTTTTAGAGATCCTCTTATCGAACTCCTCGCATAAATAATACCCGGTGGTGCTATCTAACTCACGCTCGCAAAAGTTGCATGGAAATTCTTTATCTTTGTTTTCTTCGTTCTGGCACCATACAAGCGGATGAGTATTATCTGTAGGCGGGGACTCCTTGTCGTTTTCTAGACCGGGAAAACCGAACAATACAATTGGTGAATCTTTGAATCGTGCTGAGCGAAATTCCTCTCTGTTTTTGTACCCTGGACGGGTGCATACGATAACAGTAGGAGCAGGCTGAATTAAGTCCATGGTTGGAACCAGTTTGATACGGGGGCTGGTGGTTATGAAGTTATGATGGATCAATCGTTTGAGAAATCAGAAAGTAGAATACAATGTACCTTGGATAAAGTAATGTATTTATAGTGTCGGTTATTTTTATTGCAATGATTCTTAAATTGTTTAGACTTCACAGGTAAAGTACTAATGCCATGATTCTATTCGATCCTCCACTTAACATTTTTAATAACTTTTTTCCTAAAGAAGAGCCCGAAGGAAAGGTTAGACAGACAAACACATATTCTTTATTCTTTTCTTCCACATAACATTGTGCATTCTTACAATTTTTTTTTTCACCTTGCAATATCCTGAATCTATAGAAAAGTCCAAAATAATTTTTAAAAAATATTGCAGTCCACAGATGGATCCACACTCTGGAGATTCTCTTCAAGTAATACATAAAACATAATTTTATATTTGTGTGGACAAAAAGCAATTAAGCATAGTAAGTGCTTTCAAACCAAGATCGTTTAAGACTATGATTATCGCTATAACCGTAGTGCACCACGGTTTCTGAGGCTCAATTTTTTTGTCTGATTAAAAAAAATATATTAAAAAGTGCATCAATCGTGGACCGCCACGTATTAGTAGAGTCCGCGAACAATGCAAAAAATAGATCAAAGTCGATCTTTATTTCATAACTTCTAAAACCGATTTTAGAGGTTTTTGTGGATCCCAAATCATAAAATTTGTTAAGAAACCCACTAATCTCCCGCAATAATCATGCTTTAACTCACTGAAATTCTCCTACCACTAAATTTTTACTTCATGGTTAATTTCTTATGATCACTTAAGAAAGAGAAAAGGAAGATAACATTGTATAGCAAAAAAAAAAATTATAATGAATTAACTGGCTCATATAAAAAGTTAATATAAAATAGTCTTATGTTAATATAAAAGTTATCCATCATATTTTATATATATATATATATATATATATATATATATATATATGCTTTAATTATATTTGTGTACATTTGTTATCAAGGAATGGTCTCAAATAGCTTAAAACATATATTATTTCCAAACTAGTCCATAAAAGTTTAAATAACCAAATTAGTTTTCATTAAAAATTTAAATAATAATTATATCATTTTTACAAATATAATAAATATATAATATTTATGTAATTTTATTTATTTTTTTCTCAAAAATAATTTGAGAAACAAGTTTGCTTTAAAAACCTCTAGTAAGACCTATCTAAATATGTATGATATTTTTTTCTAAATTTGAGTTATATGCATATTTAAGAAAACATTAGCGAATAAGTATAATATTTTCTTAAAATTTAGAAAGCTATTGGTAAACATGAATATTGTTTTCATAAATTTTGGGAAAATTTTGGGACATGTGTGATTAATATATATTTTAAATGTGTATTTAGAAAGATTTTCAAACACTTTACTACTTGAATTAAATGTATATTTAGTAAAATATCTTTCAATATGTATATTTTATTAAAATGTAGTAAAACTTCAGGAAAATTATCTAAACTACCACATTCCTAATATCATTTTCATGTTTACATAACCACATTTACCTTCACTTTCAAAAAGGTAAATAAACACTTATAATCTTAGGATTAACTAATAGATTTAGAGTTTAAAGTTGAGGGGTAGAGTTTTAAAATACGGAGTTTAGAATTTTAATAAATATATAAATAAATAATTAATTTAAAGAAAAATCGTTTCAAAAAGAATTTCTGGATATCAAAAGAAAATTTGAAAAAAGAAAAAATAAATTCAATTTTTTTTTAGAATTTGAAAACTATATAAGAAATTATTATTTATTATTTATTTAAATAATTATATATATAAGGATATAAAATTATTTTGCTTCTTTAGTGTAGAAGGTATTTGTCAAAATATCTCATCAATAAAGGTTAATATAAATAATGGTACTAGCAATGGGGTGAATTTGATATTCCCCCAAAACTTCATGAATTGATATCTCAATTTCATAAAAGAAAATTTAGTTTTACCACAAATTTAATACAATTTTTAAATTTACTATTAAAGGATAACCAATTTCATAAATATATTAAGTCTGTGTTGAAAAATATTAAATTAACCCTCCTAAGTCATTTATAAACAGTTAAGAATAATTTCTCTTATAGACCAAAACTATTCTCTAAATACTAAAATCTAAAAAATAATCATTGAATCCTAAACCCAAATGTTTAAATATTTTTGATTGAGTATTTTGGAAAAGTGGTTGGGAACTTATGGTATTTCAATCAATTTATTATTTTATAATGATTTATTTTCCAAAAAATTCAAAAAAATCAAAAATTATTATTTTCCAATTTTCTTTATATAAATTATTCTATATATTTAATAAATAATTAAGTAAAATTATAAATAAAATATAATTGTCATTTACCCTTAAATGAACCTTTTTATTTGGGAGAATTTCAAATTTACTATTAAATTTATACCACTTTTAAAATTTAGTTTTAAAAGATAAAAACTACCTCAAATTATTTTCATAAATACCTTAAATTTGTGATAAAATTGAATTATTATTCTTAATCATTTAATTTTTTCAAGAATAATATATAAATTTTATAAACCCAAATCCATCTCTTAAATACTTAATCCTAAACAATAATAGGGGATTTTAATGGGGATTTTTTAAGTTTTATCACAAATTTGATATTACTTTTTAAAATTACCTTTAGAAGATACCTATTTTACCGCAAATTTAATACAATTTTAAATTTACTATTAAAGATAACCAATTTCATAAATATATTAAGTCTGTGTTGAAAAATATTAAATTAACCTCCTAAGTCATTTTATAAACAGTTAAGAATAATTTCTCTTATAGACCAAAACTATTCTCTAAATACTAAAATCTAAAAAATAATCATTGAATCCTAAACCCAAATGTTTAAATATTTTTGATTGAGTATTTTGGAAAAGTGGTTGGGAACTTATGGTATTTCAATCAATTTATTATTTTATAATGATTTATTTTCCAAAAAATTCAAAAAATTACAAAATTTATTATTTTCCAATTTTCTTAATATCAATTATTCTATATATTTAATAAATAATTAAGTAAAATATAAATAAATACAATTGTCATTTACCCTTTAATGAACCTTTGTTATTTGGGGGAATTTCAAATTTACTATAAAATTTATACAAATTTTTAAGTTTTATCACAAATTTGATATTACTTTTAAAATTACCTTTTGAAGATACCTATTTTCATAAATATATTAAATTTGTGACAAAAAAAAGATTAGGGAAATTTAACTTTTACCACAAGTTTGATACTACTTTTAAAAATATACCTGTAAATGATAATTTTTCATAGATATCTTAAATTTATCATAAAATATTAAATTAACTCCCCTAAATCATTTATAAATGTGTAAGAATAATTTAAATTTATAAACCCAACCCACCCTAACTACTTAATCCTAAAAATAATCAAAAAACCCAAACCCATAACTATGAAAATATTTGTGATTGAGTGTATTTTTGAAAAATTGTAGCCAACTAGTGATATTTTTAAGAAAATTCTCAGACTAAAATAACATCCTAAATCATTTATAATTTTTTTAAAAATAATTATAAAACATTTATAGAATAGTTAAATCCAACCTTAGCTAATAAATAATAAACCCTAAACAATAATCACTAAACACATATATTAGAGTTTTTATTGATTGTATTTATGATAAGCAACTTATGATATTTCAAGTAATTTCTCAATTTTAATTTATCACAAATTTGATACTACTTTTTAAATTTACCTTTAAAAGATACCTATTTTCATAAATACATTAAATCTGGTGATGGGAAAAACCAACACTCCTAAATCATTTATAAATATGTAAGAATCATTTATAAGGGTTTATTGAGTGTGCTTTTGAAAAGTGATTATAAATTTGTGGTATTTTTCGTTAATTTGTCAACTATAATCATTAAACACAAACTTAAATATTTTGATGTTTTTAATTAAGTGTATTTTTGTACAATGGTAGTCAAGTTTTGTTATATTAAGCGATTTTTCAAAAATAATCACTAAATCATAAATGTAAATATTAAATATTTTAGTTGAATATATTTTTGAAAAATGATAATTAACTTGTGATATTTTAAAAATTTTCTCCTTTTATTTCTTATTTTATTAAAAATCTAATAAATACGTACATTAGGCATGTGGTTTATAACCGAACTGAAGTCACCAAATTAAACCGAAATTTTTGTTAGTTTGGTTAGTTTGGTTTAATTCAGCAAGTTTATAAAAAAAATTGATTTTGGTTTGGTTTAATTTTGTAATCGGTTAGTTCATTTTTCCAATGAAAGAAAATTGTTAGTCAAATTTTGAATCGAAATAATTGAATTCACCAAAGTTTTGAGAGAAATTGCCAAAAATACCATTTCCATAGTACCATTTTCATGTTTACACTAACCACTTTTACCACCATTTTTAATAAATGATTTTAGATTTGAAGGATTAGGATTTATAGTTTAGATTTGATGTTTTAGGGTTTATGATATATAGTTTAGGGTTTAGAGTTGAAGATTTAGGGTTTATAGTTGAGGTTTTAGGGTTTTAGGGTTTTAGGGTTTATGGTATTGAATTTATGGTATAAAATTTAGGGTTTAGGGTTTAGAGTTGAAGATTTAGGGTTTAGAGTTGATGATTTAGGGTTTAGGGTTTAGAATTGGGGTTTTAGGATTTAGAGTTTAGGGTTAGAATTTTGAAAAGCATATTAAAACAAAGATATAAGAATTTTTAACCTTTTAGTAAATAAGGTATTTTTGAAAATATGTCATTATTGGTGGTAAAAGTGAATAATGATATCTTCAAAGTGGTATTTTTGAAAATTCCCCAAGTTTTGAACCAAAGTAACCAAACTTACTGAAATTATTCAAAATTACAAGAATTTAACCAAAATATTAACTGAATATAATCTCTATAGTAACCAATCGGAATTTGAAACTACCCGATGTGAATTATCCGAATCCACACGCACCTAATACATACACATCATTTCTTTTCTTTTTTTTCCCAACCCTAAAACCGCCTTTCACCAGCGCAATAAAAGCCTTCAACCTCCCATTTTTCCCTTCACTTTTCCTCCTCCTCCTCTCATCCTGCATCCCGCCGCCTTCTCTGTCTCTCTCGAACTTGCTCAGGTAAGCATATGATTTTCATCCTTCATCGCCTTTCTGTGTGATTGTTTCCTTTCCATCGTTAACGTAGATTCATCAGGATTTAATTTCGCGTCGAATCAATCGCTCCCGTGTAAAAAAAAAAACCCTAATTTTGAAGGCACTGTGTACATTAAAACGGTGCCGTGTCATCGCATTCGTAGTCGATTTTCCAGGCTGATTGATTTACATCGTTATAGGTTTTATTGATTTCATTGGCGTTTGATTACAGATGTCGTCAGCAATGGAACAAGACACAGGGATGTTCAAGGTCCAGCAAACAATCGGAAGCGTCCTGTGCTGCAAGTGCGGCGTCCCCATGCCTCCAAACGCAGCCAACATGTGCGTCAACTGCCTCCGCTCCGAAGTCGACATCACCGAGGGTCTCCAGAAGAGCATCCAAATCTTCTACTGCCCGGAGTGCGGCTGCTACCTCCAACCACCCAAGACATGGATCAAATGCCAGTGGGAGTCCAAAGAGCTCCTCACCTTCTGCATCAAACGCCTCAAGAACCTCAACAAGGTCAAGCTCAAGAACGCCGAGTTCGTCTGGACCGAGCCTCACTCCAAGAGGATCAAAGTCAAGCTCACGGTCCAGGCCGAGGTTCTCAACGGCGCTGTGCTGGAGCAGTCTTACCCCGTCGAGTACACGGTCAGGGATAACTTGTGCGAGTCTTGCTCGAGGTTTCAGGCGAATCCTGATCAGTGGGTTGCTTCGGTGCAGCTGAGGCAGCACGTCTCTCACAGGAGGACGTTCTTTTACCTCGAGCAGTTGATTCTCAGGCACGACGCTGCTTCCAGGGCGATTAGGATCCAGCAGGTTGATCAGGGGATTGATTTCTTCTTTGGGAATAAGAGTCATGCTAATGGGTTTGTTGAGTTTTTGAGGAAGGTTGTTCCCATTGAGTATCGTCAGGACCAGCAGTTGGTGTCTCATGATGTTAAGAGCAGTTTGTATAACTATAAGTATACTTACTCTGTTAAGATCTGTCCTGTCTGCCGTGAGGATCTTATCTGCTTGCCTTCAAAAGTCGCTAGCGGGTTGGGGAACCTCGGTCCGCTCGTGGTGTGCACGAAAGTTTCTGATAACATCACTCTGCTTGATCCTAGGACACTCAGGTGTGCGTTTTTGGACGCCAGACAGTACTGGAGATCCGGGTTTCGATCTGCGTTGACGAGTAGACAGCTTGTGAAGTACTTTGTGTTTGAAGTGGAGGCACCTGTTGGTGAAGCGACTGTTGGCGGGCAAAAGTATGCTCTGTCTTATGTCCAGATCGCGCGTGAGTCAGACATTGGTAAGATGTTTTATGTCCAGACTCATCTAGGACATATACTGAAAGCAGGAGATCAAGCTTTAGGGTATGATATATACGGCGCGAATGTGAACGATGATGAGATGGAGAAGTATCGTCTGAGAGTGAAGAATGGGCTTCCCGAAGCGATTTTGATCAAGAAATGCTACGACGAGCAGAGAGAGAGGAAGAAGGGGAAACCACGTGCGTTTACGACCAAGAAGCTTCCGATGGAAATGGATGAGTCGAGAGGAGGACGCGGAGTTGATCCGGAGAAGATGGAGAATGAGTATGAAGAGTTTTTGAGGGATCTTGAAGAGAACCCTGAGCTGAGGTTTAACATATCATTGTACAAGAACAAGGATTATCAGGAGTCTGAGACTGCTTCGATGACGGATGGAGAAGGTGCACCTACTGTGCCGATTGAAGAGTTACTAGCTGATCTTGAGCTCAGTGAAGAGGAAGAAGAAGAGGGCGATGATGAAGATGAGATGGATGAGTGATTTTCCTTTACCAGACACTAGAGGATTGGTTTTGATCCCAAAACTGTTATATGGTTCTTGGTGTTTTTTTATTACTTGCTGTTTAGTTTTGTCGGAATTTTGTTCTGAATGTGAGCTGGTTGATGTAAGCTCAACATTTTTTGTTTTAGCTACTTATCTGTCTGAAACTTTTATGGCTATAATACTTTTGTTTGAAACCTTGATTTTTTGAACGTGCTGAGAGACGCTAGCTTCAGTGTTTGTTTGCGACAAGTTGGCAGACTACGGAGAAAGCAACTTGTCGCCAGAGATCTAAACACTAAACTTGCAGAGTGAAATTGAACAGTTTAATCAAGAATAGAGTGTTTAGTTCAGCCAAAAGCTCCAAATGCTAAGGTACGTAGAACGGTGGAAGGGTCGCTTGGCACCATTGAAGATCTTTCTATATCAGGTACATCTCATCAAACTAGTACCCTGAAATAACAAAAAGAATAAGCAAGGTTAGTTGTATGAGTCAATAGGAACTCTGTGAAACATTTTTCAAAGTGCATTTCCAATTGGGAGTGTCCACTCTTCTGACATGCGACGGAGACATTTGTTACTTTTGAAGATTGGAAAACCTAGGCTAATTTAGCTCCATCGTTGTTGATTTATTAAAAACATGTTAAAATATACTACATCGATTAAAAGCAGATCCAAAAATCTGTGGAATTTTGCAGAAATAATAGTACAGTGAAATAAATTTTCAAGCTTAGAATTAGAAGCATCCAAAAACTAAAGGGAGCTAACCAAGCTAATCTTTGTCATTATCAATGCAGTGTAAAAGAATTAAAAAGGGCTCACATTCAAATTCATTCTCTCTTAATCCTTTCATTAGAATGTATTTTGAGTTTAGGAAGTTGCTTTTAAAACTCTCTACACTTGATAACTAGACAACATAGTCTCTTGAGTTAAAGCATGTCAAAAAAAAAACGAGTGATCAAAACTGTAATAATCAAACATGTCTTATTCTTGTTGTAGAGACTCAGACATCAACCTATGATAGAAGCCAGATTATCATATATGTCTCTGTCATTCAATTAGCCCACCTTGGCGACTTTCCTCAGCTCGGTTTGGCCAGACAAAGGACATTGCATCTCTGTCCAACTAATCGGAACCATTGTTTTCACCAGCACAATCACCACATTACTTAAAACATCATATCATATGACTGCCAAAAGTAGCAAAGCTACATATTAACATATTCTATTTATGTAACAACTTAATGTCTTTACACTTCAATGGATAAGACTGAAAAATGTGACAGATGAGTTTATCTGAGACGAACGTTGTATTAGGCTTGGGCGATGGCCCCTTGCAGGTTGGTGACAAAATCACGTTTTGAACACGGTTTTTAAAACCAAATCGTTATATTTTGGAAACTACAATGTAGTTTTGGAAACAAATATATACGTAGTTTGACTATTGTTAATAATTAGCCAAGATTTGTAGAATCAACAGACTGGCAATCAATAATAATTGCAGAAATTAGCCAAGATTCTTAGAGTCAACAAATGGCAACCAATAAAATTACTGAAATCAGTCAATGGCAATCAGTAATGATTAACTACATAAATTAGTGAATGATTTTATATTTAATACCATAAAAGAAAGATTACATTGTTCGAAACCCCTATAAATGCATATCGCCTCAAGTCAAATTACTCAGAGTCGATCGTTTCATTTTCTCATCACATTCTTTTGTTCAAAACCTTTGCTCACCTCCATGGCTCCTATTGCTGTCGGCGATGTTGTACCAGAAGGAACTATCTCCTTCTTTGACGAGAATGACCAGCTTCAGAGCGTGTCTGTTCACACTCTCGCCGCTGGTAAGAAGGTCATTCTCTTCGGCGTCCCTGGTGCTTTCACTCCCACATGCAGGTAAATTTTTCCTTCGTAGCTCACTTAGTTTTATTTCACCTTTTGTTTTGCTATAATACGTTACATTTTTTGGACTTTTGAATTGTTTTTTTTCCTGGTTTAGCATGCAGCATGTGCCTGGATTCATCGAGAAAGCAGAGGAGCTGAAATCAAAGGGTGTTGATGAGATCATTTGCTTCAGCGGTAAATATTCTCAATTAGTTATATTCTTTGGTATATATAAGCTATGTTTTTAATATTATTAACGACATTGGTTTGTTGTGCAGTGAACGATCCGTTTGTGATGAAGGCATGGGGAAAGACATACCCAGAGAACAAGCACGTGAAGTTTGTGGCAGATGGTTCAGGAGAATACACACAGCTTCTTGGACTCGAGCTTGACCTCAAGGACAAGGGTCTTGGTGTTAGGTCAAGGAGATTTGCTCTGCTTCTCGACAACCTCAAGGTTACTGTGGCCAATGTTGAGTCCGGTGGAGAGTTCACGGTTTCCAGCGCTGATGATATCCTCAAGGCCCTCTAAGAAACTTTTATCATTTTGCTTGTTTTTATTTCTGTACGTGTTGAATCTCTACCCTGATTTCAGACAAGAGACTTGCCTAATAAAACGGTTTGAGTTGATTATCTCCCTTTATGGATTTAATAATAAAACATTGGTTTTTATTGTTTTTCTTTGTGTAATTCATGACGTTTGACAAATTTGCATTTTCTTCTGGACTATGATATGGACATATAAACCTACCAAAATGTTAGACTACCAGAGATTTTATAGTCTAACCGTTGGTATCATGCTCTGTAATTAATTGACACTCGACTTGTATTGTTGCCTGTTGAGCGAATTTACTTAGCAAAAATTTAGCCAAATTTTACTTATGTAAATAGAGAGTACAGAGGATGTCTCTTCAGGTTGGATAATTCACACACGTTAAGAGACTTCCTCTGTACTCTCTATTTACAGAAGTAAAATTTTGCTAAATTTTTATTACTTGGGGTTCTGTTTGTATCCAGTAAATATTTTTATTACTTCTGTAAAAAGAGAGTACAGAGGAAGTATCTCTATTTTGTGATGGAATTCGGTATTTTTACTTGGCTAAACTTTTATTACTTGGCGTTCTGTTTGTATTTGAACTGAATTGTATTCTTCATAATTACATAGAAACAAGGGACCACCAATTTTTTTTTAACATTTTACCAAAAAAAAAGAGTACTAAAATTCGCAAGGAAATAGCATTTCAAGACTATTTTACAAATAATCAAAGGCTCAAGATGAGTTTCAAGCGTACAATAGAATCCGGAACCAATTATTGTCTCAAATAGATACCAGACACACAACTCTTTCATCAAACTCCAAGTTCTCACACACACACATACCTCTTCTTTTATTAGACGACATTTAATACATTCAAACACAAACAGAAGACAGTTCAGATTAACACACACCATTCATCTTCTTCCTCTCCTTCACAAACTTCCTCCATCCAACAATAACTTCCATCAGAATGTCCCTTTCCACCTTTTTCCCTTTCACATTTCCGAAATCCTCCGCTCCCATCTTCTTGGATATCTTGGAAGGCAAGGTGTCAAGCTCGTGAAGCACTTTCACAATATCAGCCACAAGTCTCTCCGCAAGTGTTCTTGAGAAATCTTCCCTTATGACAACACGGAGAACCGTGATGTGTTGCGCATCCGCAGGCATGGTGTAAGCCGGGACAATCCAGCCAAAACGGCGTAGCATCTCTGAGATCTCGAACTCGTTGTGGAAACTGTGGTCCTTGAGAGAGAAGGCTACCAGTGGCACTCCTACCTCCTTTGAGACTATGTTGAAACGCTCTGTTTTCTCTATCCCTTCCCTCAGAACCGCCATGTTCTCTCTGCAGTTCTCCATCACGTTCTTGTAGCCCTATTCCATGGAAATGTAAATCGGTATATTTTAAAAAGAAATGAAAAGAACAAAACGGTAACGTAATCTAAGATAGTATTGCATGCTAGCTACAATTTTTTCTCTTTGATATCAATATACCATTCTATTGCTAACTATAAATCTAAAACACTAACGCTAGAATATATATATATTTTTCTTTTACTTATCTATTTATTTATTTTTCAATACACTAACCTCGAAGCCAAGACGAATGAGCTGATAGTATTGAGCAATAATTTGGCTCGATCCTACAAAAAAGAAAACCAAAAAGGTTCACTACATTTTATAAACATTTATAAAAAACATCATATGTTAAAAGATTAGGGATCAAAATGACCAAAGATACATACCCTTGGAGAAATTGAGAGTGAAAGTGGGTTGATCAGCACCAAGATAGTTTATATGAAAGATGAGCTCATCAGGCAAATCCTGTTGTGTCCTCCACACGACCCAGCCAATACCAGCATAGACCAGCCCATACTTATGACCACTCACATTGATACTCTTCACCAAAGGAAGCCTAAAGTCCCATTCCAAGTCAGGGTAAATAAATGGAGCTATGAAGCCTCCACTTGCTGCGTCAACGTGGATTGGAGTGTTCCAGCCAGTCTCTTCGTTTTTCTTGACCAGCAAGTCATTAAGGCGCTTGACGTCTTCGAACTCACCGTTGAGTGTGGAACCAAGTATGGCAGCAACACAGATTGTGTTCTCGTCTACCATTTCAGCTGCTTTATCTGGATCCATCACGTAGTAACCTTCACTAAGCTTCACTTCTTTTAGCTCCACCTCGAAGTACCTAGCGAATTTCTCCCAGCACACCTAAAAGTTGGTTTTGTGTTTAAACCTTGTTCTATGAGAGTTGATGCTGCACACACTATTTTCTTTTAAGAAATTAAATAGTAAACCGATTAAACGAAAGTGTATCAATTTATGTAATTTGAAAATGAAATTTGCGGTAATCCCTAATACAAAATTTATTCTGCAATGTTTTCTAGATATTTGAAGTACTTTGTTAACTATTCATAAATTAACTTTTTTTTTTAACAACTATTCATAAATTAACTATAATGTAAAAAAATAGTGAGATAAGGATTTAGTACTAACTTGAACATTGGCTCCGGTGACAATGTTGGGTTTGTCATAGGGTTTACCCTCAGCTTTGCGTTTGTTCTGCCAATTCCTTTTGAAGGCTAGTCCGGCTAACATGATGGCTTCCGAAGACCCAACAGTGCCTACTCCCATGGCGGTCTCAGTTTCCCCAAGCGGCGCATTGAACAGCCGAGCTATCATGTTTACACATCGGTTCTGTTTTCCAATAAATTAAAATTATGATTTATCAGCAGTGAGCACATATGCTTCAAATATAAAAAGACCTCAAGGTTCTCTAGCCAACAACAGTAACCATTCCTTATTCGTTCACAAATGAAATTAACTACAAAATTCATATAGGTCCAGTGGATCGAATTCAAATGACAGATGAAACTCCATGCAAATGAGATGTTGAACTCACTGGATATTATATAAATATCAAAAGAGAAAACACAAACTCAAAACCCATGAGAAATGAATTACAATTAGAATTTACTAAAAAGATAATTACAGTTAGAAACTCTTGCAAATTATATAATAAACTAACCCAGATATTCTTAAACTTTCTCAAACGAAACTATATACAAATTTGGTAAAGTAGGCATATTATTCGCGAAAGTTCAAAAAAAAATTATTCCCGATAAAGTATCCTGTGATATTTTACTATGATCGCATCGTATTCACACTGTCACTAAGGCACACGGAAACTGTATCACCAATCTATTTTGAGTCAGAGTAAGTACAACTTTATGGTGAAATATCTTAACTTTCACAGTGGAAGAGTTAATGTGACTATTGACCTAGCCATCACGAGATTTAAATTGTGGTTGGCTCCTCCTAGGTTTCATCACACACATTTTGTAAAATTATTTCATTTTTATCTCTTTTCTCAGTCTTCTGTTTATATATGATATTAAATTTATTTACGTATTCACAACGTCCGATTCATAGCTTCACCTCACTCTATTTCACTTTCAACTGTGTATATAGTATACTAACTAGATCATATAGTACCCCCAAAATTTGAAGAATATTGAGTTGGTTTTTGTTTATTGTTGTTTAATGGATAAAAGGAATTGAGTGGACCAATCAGAACCAAAAGCAAGTTATGTGGTGATCTGTGAAACAATGAGAGGTTGCCGACAGAACTTTCGCTTTAGACTCCTGAATTATTATTATTTTTATGCTTTACCATCTTTTTCTCCCATACCTAAGATTCTAGGAGATATGTAATTTGTATGTTTTTAAACTTCAATCATTCTATATTTACTTAATTGATTCACTTTATAGAAATTGAAAACCGGCTGATTAATATACTGACCGATTTACAATAAACCGAAGGTGATATTTTCTCAAGTTCCAAATCAAGTGGGTCAAGTAATAATGACAATTTGACATAATTCAACTCGGTCATTTATGATTAGAAGAATAACTTACAAAGTGACTAAGGCCACCTACTAGTCATAAAAACTTGATTTTTTTTTCTTTTTTTTGTGCACTAGTCTTAAAAACTTGATATGTCGGCCAATAAAGGCTAACGTATGGGTCATACTTCTTGATAAAAGAAAAAAGGAACGAACAGTCATGACTAGTGTAATATTTGTCTTCTAGTGGTAAGGTATGATAAATGCAAAGGACTGATACTAATTTAACAAGGAATATGGCGGGTTCACTAAAACAACATTTGTCATCTGACACAGAATACAAATACTAATTTGACCACACATAACTTTTATTAATATAAAAATAATAATACATTTTGTTAAAACCATTGCGCAACATGTAACCATTCTAAAACATTTTTGGGTTAATTTCGATTTGGCTGATATAATACTAGAAACTAAAACGAGATCTAGCAAGTAGCAACATAATTAAGAAAATAAAGAGTTATAGAGAGATGGAGAGAGACCTGGAGCTCGGTAGTGACAGGATACTCGTCCATGTCGACGTAGTTCTTGTTGATAGATTCCATAATGAGTTTGTCACACTCAGGCTCCATCCATGTCGTCACAAAGGAAGCCAGGTTAAGCCTCGGGTTACCATCAAGCATCAGCTCATCTTTTATGATCTGATACGCAGCCTCTTTCGGTATCGAGCCCTCACCAATCTCATACCTTCAATTTATTTCATCATTATTATTCATCATTTAACGAGTAAACTCACCAACAATTAGAAAAATTAAAAGAAACATGTTTTTTCTTAATTACTTGGGCAGTGAAGTGCGGACATAGCGAGATCCGAACGTCGAGCAAACATTTTCGTCACTTTCGCGGGCCGCTCGACTTAGAACCATCTTGTTTTTTCTTTTTTGGTAGTGAGAGGAGGAAGAAGAATACGCAAAGAGACGAAGGGACGATGATACGTTTATATTGACCTTTTACAATTGATGTATTCTGCCTTTTTGTTATTTTCTTTTTATTTAATTTATATGCTCGTACTTAATTTTGAGACGTCGACGTTGATATTCACATGTAAAATATCTACAAGATGACACCATCCAGTTGTTCAAAATAAAAGACCAATAGTTACATCCCCTATAGCCCACCAATAACATTTCACTATTTCATATTCGGTATCTTTTAAAACCGGAAACAAATTATTGTCAAATATAATGATTTTAAAATTAAAGATAAAAACCCAAAAAAATAAAAAAGTAGTTGCAAAAAAAAAAAAAATATATATATATATATATATATTTTAATACCATCAACTAAATACTAAACGCTAAAACACTCTAACAAACATACATATTCAATAGAAAACACAGATCACAATCCCAAATAGCAGGGCCAGGCCCATTATAAATTCCTCGATGTCCTCGGCCTTAGGCCCATTAGATTTGTTGATCTTATAGAAGTCCGAAAACTCCGGTAAGTTTAGCTCCGTCTTCTTCTCTCCGTCTCTCCGGACTCCCCCACCCCAAAAAAATATCCCACAAAAATGGAGTTTCTCCGCAAGTTCAAATTTCCCGCGAGATCCAAGTCCCCGATCTTCGTCTTTACAGTCACCGGCCTAGCTATTACCGCCGTCACCAGCACCGCCGCCGTTTCTGTTTTCCGGGACTCTGCTTCCGTTCATCACCCCAACAAAATCGCGACGGCGGTTGAAGGCGTCGTCCGTTCTTCTCGCGCTATCTACGCCGTTCGTATTTCTTTTCTCTTTTATCTCTATTGTTTTTAAATTTTTCGATTCCTTTTTAATTGTTTTGAGTTCTTCTCTCTACTTGCCAGATCACTCTCACCGTCGCTGATTACAAGTATAGTTTGCGTAGAGTGACTTCGGATTCCGATGAGTACATTCAGAGGTTAACAGAGGTTTGCAGTTTATCGAGAGTTTACTGATTTGCAAGAAGTAATCTCTCTTTAGCATAATAATAATAGTACTGATTCGCATAGTTCATGCCCAATGCCACATTTGTTTGATGCTCTATATTACTCCTATGAGATGATTGATTGTTGCTTTGTAGTTTCTTTCTAATTATTGATGATAGTGTATGTGAAGTTATATTACTGTGATGAGATGATTGCTTATTCTTGTACTTTATTATTTGTATATATATTACGAGAGTTATATGTGGTAATTTCGGTTCTATTTTGTAGGTTCATTCACGGTCTGCCAAACGAATTCTTAAACTGTGTGAAAGTAATAAAGGTTTCTATGTGAAAGCTGGTCAGTTCGTGGCCACTTTGAAGCTGGTTCCCAAAGAGTATTCCCTGGCCCTTTCCTCGTTACAGGACCAGGTGTGAATACTAATAGTGATTATAACTCTATGTGTTTTCTCTTTTTGAAAAATATGGAATTGTTTTGTTTCACCAGAGATTTATGATTTCTTGTGAATGTGAGAAACTATTCTGATTGTTTGTTCTAATTCTGTCATTGAAGGCAGTTCCTTGTAACTTCCAAGATATAAAACACGTTCTGACAAGCAATTTCGGTCGAAATCTCTCAGAGATGTAAGTCTTATTCCAAAACCATCTGTGTAAGGCAGGCACATCCACCAAGTGCCAAGACCCATTTTAACATCTCTTAATTAAAATGACAGATTTTTATCCTTTGATGAGGAACCAATTGCGGCAGCATCTATTGCTCAAGTGCATCATGCTGTGTTAAAGGATCATCAGGAAGTAGCTGTAAAGGTTAATTCCTCACAGTGATGAATGCTTTATTTTGCTTATTCTCTATTTGACGAGACACGAGACAATGATTTCATCATTCACTTGAGCTACTTGAAAGATTGGTTTTTGAATAATTTTTTTCTTATTTCACCTCTTTATCTTATACATACCTTTCACCATTTATGATTATGATTCTGAGTTCTGAAGATGTAAATCGGGCATACCACTGTCCTGTTGACAGCATTAACTCACCAGATTCTTATTATGGTTATTCTGTTGCCCTTGAAATAGGTACAGTACCCTGGATTGAAGCAGAACATGAAGTTGGATACAATGATTATGTCGTTCCTTTCAAAATCAGTTGTCAAGGTGCATATGTTTCCTTGTTGCCTTATATTCATTCCTCTGCCTTCTTACAAGTTGTTAACAATTATGAAAAGAAGGAAAGATACATATGATAATTAACTGAACATGCTTAGATTTGGAGTTTGAGTACATTGACATTCATGTAAAACTGCAGTAGGTTATGCTGTCTTGTGAGAGGTTTGGGAAGTGTTTAGTAGAGCCAATGCTGTAACTTCATTACTTTAGCGCTGAATGTGACATTTACTTGAGTTGTTGTCGTAGTTTTTAATTGAGATCACTGATGCATTTACATGAACTCTCTTCATCTTTGGTTATATATAGTCTGTGTACCGTATGCAGCCGCTTTTAGTTTCTTAAGAGTCCTTTTTATATCACTTCGCAGATTTTTCCAGAATACAGGTTTGACTGGCTGGTTCATGAATTCGTAAAGTCAATTTCCCAGGAACTTGGTCAGTAGCCTCAAACTTTAGAGCCGTGCACTGCATCGCGTGCATGTGTCTTATTTCTTAGTCAACCTGAAAGCTGAAAGTGTCAAAATATATGTACACATTGTGTAGTGGGTAGACGTGTATATAGACCATTCATTTCTACTTTAATCTTCATTTCCACAGATTTTATACAGGAGGCTAAAAATTCTGAGAAAATTGCGATGAACTTTAAACATAACAAAATGATTACTGTTCCGACAGTGTTTTGGGTATGACTAAAGAATTTAGATGTCATTGTTTTTTATTTTTCTTGATATGCCTTAGTCATATTGAATTTTGTTTTCTTAATCTTATTATCCATATTGATAATCAGGAGTTCACAACCACTCAAGTCCTGACAATGCAATTCTGCAAAGGTTTCAAGGTAATGGCGTTCAACACAGTTAATCATTTATATGGTTTATGTACAGAGTTGGCAATTTCTTTTCTTTTTTTTCATTTGGCAAATCTTGGTTAACCATATCCATCTCAAACTTTCTAAGTTGTTAGAAAAAGCTATCTCAAACTTTTTAAATTGTTAGAAAGACTAGATATGAGATATACTGAAAACTTAGCAAAAGGGAAGAAAATGGAAATCTCCCGAATCTCCTAAACAAAATACCGTTTAGTTATGTGACTTATTCTCGTGAAAAAATTCAGTATCTGGATTTTGGATTGAATACATGCTTGATATACATAATCTGGATAACATTTTATCCCTAGGGACCTCTTGAGTTTCTTTTGATCACGTCCAAATTAACATAGTATATCATATATAGATGTTATATGTATATATTTACTCTTATAGATCGCCATGCAGCTTCTCCTGTAGTCTACTTCTTGGATGTTGTACTAACTCGAATTTCCTTAGGTTTCAGGTTGACGATGTGGAAGCCCTCAAAAGAACTAATTTGAATCCAGGAAAGGTTCGTAACAGCTTCTTATGAAATTAATAAATTTAATTAGGATACAACTTTGGCATGTGGCAAGCATTAGACCCGCCAAATATACACTTGTTATTTCGTTTCTGAAGCACTGAAGCTTTTTATAGGTTGCTAAAGTGTTGGTTGAAGTGTTTGCTGAAATGATATTTGTTCACGGATTCATACATGGCGATCCGCATCCTGGAAATATACTAGTTTCTCCTGGAGGCCAAAATGGCTTCTCTCTAGGTACGTTTTGTATTCGTAATTCTATTTTTACATTGGGGTCTTCACTAGTTCCAGACTCTCTAATCATAAAAACCTTCAAAATCATGGTTGGATAAAAAGTTCTGCTAGACCACGGAAACTGTAAGACATTGGATGAGGGATTCAGGCGGGACTTTTGTCGGTTGTGGGAGGCTTTGATTCTTCTAGACTCGACCAAAATACATGAATTGGGAACACGGTTTGGGGTTGGACAATATGCCAAGTTCTTCCCTGTCATCTTCACCGGAAGAACAACTGAAAGGTACTTTCTTTCCCTATTCAATAAAATCGAAACTGTTACACGTTTTTGTGCCTTATCCTTGTTTCTGCATCTTATTGGTGATAGCAAATCAGGACTGGGGAAAGGAATGTCTATCCAAGAGAGACAAAAACTGAAGCAGGAGCTGAAGCTTCTGAGATTGGAAGACGTAACCACTTTCATGGGGTCTCTTCCACCTGACTTTCTCACCGTACTGCGAACAGAGTAAACTCCTCCCTCCTCCTTGGTTCTACTAGTAATTATTGAATCTGGAAATTGTAAGTTTACCCATGGTTTTCGTTGTGCACAGTGGACTTATAAGGTCAATCACATTGAAGTTGAGTGCTCCACAACGGGTGAGGTTACTCGCTTATGCCAAATATGCGGTATATGGGCTTGGCTATAACCCGACTTCTGAACCAGGTAGCTGGATCCGAGAAACTATCTATTCAATTTTACAAGGATGAAGCTAAAAATTTAGGTTTTTCCTTTTCTAGTTTTTGTCGAGAAGTCAATAATCTCCAAATCGGTGATGTTAGTGAGCTACATCCGCTTACGTCTTATTCTGGGTAAAGAAAGAAACTACTAGTTTCTATCTAAATGATCAGTTATACCAATACTGTGTGTAAATTTCTAACTAATTCTATGGTTTCAGAGTTGATGGAACTCTTTCAAGGAATGAAGAAGCTGAAACATACCATCTATACTTTCTATGGACGAGTCGTCGACGGCGTCAGAAGAAGTGTAAAGGTATCAAGTGTTAGATCCATGGTATGACTGTGGTTTATATGCTAGAGAAATTCGTTCAAAAAGAGTAGAAATAAGATCATCCATTCTTTGGCATTTGGTAATGTCACAGCTAGTTAGAACAAAGGATTCGTCTCGCGTGGATTAATGATTACCCAGATGACACACCATATATGTATGTGTGGATAGCGATGCTATAAAATCGCTAATACTGGAATCTTGTGATATCAAACAAGTTCAGTTGATTATGCTTTAAATCAGTAACTCATTTGGCAAGAAGCATGCACACGGGTTTCTTTATATATAACTTCTTTCCAATATGTTTTTTTTAGATCTTCAAGCTGCTATTAGAATGATAAACGATGAGTTACATTTGAAGTATGCTAAGCTCACTCTCTCTTCGGCATTCTATCTTTTTTTGTCAACCAAACTCTACATTAAATCGAGTTGATCCGTTTTAGTTTTTTTCACATTTTACTGTGTTGTGACATTTTTAATTATAGCTTAGTTGTGTTGTTTTTTTCTTGTTTTCTTTACGTAATCCTTTTGTTGATTTAGCACCATAATCTATATTGATGTGTGTGGAATTGTTTTGCTTCTCTTTGATCGGTAATATTAGGAGATATTGCTGACTCATTAGTTTAGATAATGATACGTATATGATATATCATTAGATAAGTATAGATCTCTGCTTCATCTTTATGTGGTCGATTCTTCCTTGTAGAAATTGATGTACGATGGTTTGATGATAAAGAACAACATAACGATATTGATCTTGGCAGTAATACGTTTTAGCAAATGGACAGATTAGCTATCGCTTATCTACTGCTCCGTCTGTTTCAAAATAGTCAACTATTTGGTTGAATGTAAAAGAATTAAACATCCGCATCTTTTAAAAAAATAAATTGGAACTGATTCTGCTAATTTTCAAAAAATATTATAAACATTCATACAGTTTTTTGATAAAACTAAAATTAATATAAAATTATAAAAATGTTATGTATTTTGAAATATATAAGAGTTAAAACTTAGGTAAATTCACATAAAAGTACTATAGCTTTATTACTGGAAATTTAGTTCTAGGTTTAAGTTTTCCAGTTTTAGCTGTAAAATTTTTGATGGATCAATTTGCTAACTAGGAGTCTTGGGAATCACTTCAACACGGATCAATAAAAAAGTGTGGATAACCAATGAAAAATTATTTGAAATCTGCATAAGAAAGGGAAACATGTAACAATGTTTTGAAAATATTATAGCAGATGAAACAAATCGTTCTCAAAACGCAAACGTTCTCTCTTTTATTCCTTCAACTCTCACAAACCCACCAGATTAGACACTTATGACTAAGTCGTCGAATGTTTTCTTAAGCGCCGAGTCTTGTTTTGAGCTCTTCCGCAACTGCATCGATGAACTCCTCCGTGTTGAGGTAAGTATCCCTCGAGAGCCTTGAGCAAAACAAATCATAAATCAATTAACGCCATGAGAACATGAAACTTAAAAGGCAGTAGAAGAATAAGAAGTCCCGTTGACTTACTTTGAGCCGTGAATGATGAGCGCAAGATCTTTGGTCATTTTTCCAGACTCCACTGTACCAACACAAGCAGCTTCGAGCTTCTCAGTAAACTCCAAGAGTTTTGAGTTGTCATCCAGCTTAGCTCTGTTCAAAGAGATATTTGCATTTTCACCTTATATAATCTGCCTCCTTAAACAAACAATTACTAAGCGTCAAGGATAGTTTTCTTGCTACCTGTGTGCAAGTCCACGAGTCCAAGCAAAGATGGAGGCTATGCTGTTTGTGCTGGTCTCTCCACCTTTCTGGTGAACCCTGTAGTGACGGGTAACGGTTCCATGGGCTGCTTCAGCTTCAATTGTCTTGCCATCCGGGCAGACCTAATCAAGATAACACAACCTTTGTAAAGGCAGAGATTCAACAACTCAAAAGGAAACAGGTAACAGGACATGTGTATACCAGAACAGATGTCATCAATCCAAGTGACCCGAATCCTACACACATACATTATACAAGAAACTATTAGCTAACAAGAAACATAACGAAACCTTGAATATGAAAAAAATAACAGCGGAATATGTGACCACAAACATAAGAACTCATATACTTTATTTATCATCACACAAACCTTGTGCCAGGAAATCGCTCTGGACATCACCATCATAGTTTTTGCATGCCCACACATAGCCTCCCTCGCTCTTAAGAGCGTAAGCCACCATATCATCAATGAGACGGTGCTCATACCTAACCAATTCAATCATTTTAGATCCTTCTCAATCAAAGGTAACATACATAAGGCACCACTGAGAGAGATTCCAAGGATGAGAGGTGACTCACCATATTCCAGCAGCCTCGTACTTTGACTTCCAGCTGGCTTCATACACTTCCTGGAAGATGTCTTTGAATCTTCATATAAAAACGAAAAAAGCAACCAACATCAAATATGGACAGAGCAACAGGATAATATGGTGAAATAAACCAAAAACTAACTGTCCACATACCTGCCATCGTATTTCTTAAGAATGGTGTTCTTTGTGCTAAGATAAAGTGGCCACTTTTTCTCATAAGCAGTGTTCATCGATGCGTCCGCAAAAGCACGGATGGACTGTAATTACAAGGAGAAATATGTTATTTGATCACCAAAAAGTAACAAGTAGTTGTGATTGTAGTTGGAAGATAGAGAGTGTAAGTGTTACTACTATACCTCATCAGTGTTGTACATGGCCATAGCAACACCGCCTTCACCGGTAAATGTGAACACTTCAGTTTCAGTTTTCCCATCTTTTCCCTCTGAAAATCAAAGAAATTGCAGGTCTTTTATAGCAAAAGAAGAAACGAAAAAAAGATTTCAAAATTATACAATGCCGAAAGGTGGTAAAAGTTTACCGAAAGTCATAGTCAGTCTTCCAGGTCCCTTGATAACAGCATCAGTGGCACGGTACTGATCACCAAAAGCATGCCTTCCAATGCAGATGGGCTTTGTCCACCCTGGAGAAAAACAAGACATATTCTCAGAACCCATTTGGCAAATAAAAAAATGGTTAATAGAAGCGTAGTTAGTAAATTACCTGGGACAAGCTTAGGAACATTTTTGCAGAGAATTGGTTCTCTAAATACAGTTCCTGTGAGAATGATATAGCAAAGAGTGTAAGAAAGCAGAGAGTGATATTAGAGTAGGCTTTAAAAACAATACAAATTTGTGTATTACTCACCATTCAGAATATTCCTGATGGTACCATTGGGACTTCTCCACATCTGCTTCAAGCCAAATTCCGTGACACGGCCTTCATCTGCAAGCAAACAAAAAAAAAGAAAGATCAATACCTGGTTATAATGAAAACACTTGGAATATGTTCAGTTTGCAATGAATCTATCAAAACAAAACATACCTGGAGTGATGGTGGCACACTTGATCGCCACATTATACCTAAAAACAAATTACACACGCAGCATATGTTAGTAAGCAGAAAGAAAAAAGTGGGTGTTCTGAGTGGTCAAGTAAGTTTCGAGTATATAAAAAAGAAGAGCATACTTCTTAGTGGCTTCAGCACTTTCAATAGTAACTTTGTCATCGGTAGCATCACGGTGAGGAAGACCAAGGTCGAAGTACTTGATATCCAACTCCACAAAAGGAGTGATAAGCTGAAAAACATTTTAGCAACAAAAAAGAAAAGAATTAGAAAAACAACCAAAAACAAATATTAAAATATGGATCACAGAATATGTAAGTAGCTCTTGTAACCTTGTCCTTGATGGACTTCCAGATAACGCGGGTCATTTCATCACCTATTTAGTACACAAAAAGAACATAAAGTGTGAGTACAAAAGGCCACCAAAACTAAAAACTAACGAATCATGTTAACATCATAACTACCTGAAAATGAAAATTTTTATTTAATCTAAGAACAATGACTATGCTTGTCCCATTTTCAGATAAATCAAATAGTTTGTGAATATGTAAATCTCTCAACAAAAGGAAGTAGGCCAGAGTTTTTATTCATCAGATCATTAGTAAAAAAAACTTAAACTAATCGATCCACGATTTTTGTTTCGATCTATAACATAACAAACGTTTACAACAAGAGTAGATAAACCAAAGCCAAAACGGAGAATGATTAGTTTACACACATGCATATATCAGATCACAACGAAACTGAACTTCGATAAAAACTAGGCAATACGTTTTTCATCATAAACCAAGAGCAGATCTGAGAGTATAAAATGAAAAAAAAAAAAGAAAAGCTAAGGAGAGAGCGAGTCAGAGAAATCTTACCATCCATCTCAACGATGGGATTTGCAACCTTGATCTTCTCAAACGCCATTGTTTTTTTTTTGCGTTAGAAAGACTGATTCAGTAGATCAGAAAGGTATGTCAACCTCGTCGGCGATCTACAAAACGAGACAAGGTTTTCGGGCGAGAGATGCGGATCGGATCGCGCTGGTTTGGTGAGTGGAGGAGTAGGTGAAGGAAGCTGTGCAGGGCAGGAGGTTGTATTTATGGTTTCTGGATATTTTTTTGGGACCCCATCAGTTTTACTTAATTCCGTTTTTGTCCTTACTTTCATTTTCTTGTTGTAGCCGCCCAGTACGTACAATTCAATAAAAGAAATTTGTGAAATCGTTGATCTTTTGATAAAAAGGAGTAAGAGAGAGTATGATTATGATGGATGCTCAGGCCAGATGATATGGACCAATGGGATAATGTTCATGTGACATGTAACACCCTAACCGTTCACGTCTAATGGACCATCCACACCCATTCTCTCGGTCTGTGAATTCATTATATTCGACAGTCGGTCCATTTTTTTTTTGAATGGTCGAAATCATTGTTTACTAACCCTGCAATTATCACATGACTTTTTTTGGTGTTTTGTTCTCACTCCTACGGTATCGAGAATCACTTTTTGACAGATCATCCATTTTTTCACTAGCTCATACCAAACACGCTTAATTCTAAGGTTCTAAAGAGATGTATAACGGAAAAGATAAGTCAACTTTAATAATATAGATAATCAAATCATTTCTCTTAAGCTTTTTTTATATTACAATTCTGGATGTTAAAGTTCCTTAAGTTGTATTCTTTCTAATCATACAACAACAATATATCCATACCACTGCTTTCCAAACTCTTTCAAATACCTTTTAGGATTTCTACTAATTTAAACCTCCAACTATTTCTAAATTGGATGAAAAATCTTAAAGTTTTACATATGATTAAATTAAGATTATATATTGTAAGCAAATAATAAAATAAAAAATTAACAAAATAAAAGATTAATAAAATTTGTATTTTAAAATAAATTTAAATTTTAAAACTTTTATTTCTGCACATACGCAGGAAAACACCTAGTATTTGTGTATAACACATATCATCATGTATATTTATTGTCATCATATATTAATTGGATCATGATACAGAAAAGTGGTCACTTCACATGCCCTTTGGGTGGAGATACTCCACCAATGAATAATATGATATAAAAATTATTCCCTTTTCTTAAAAGATGCTGACCACCTAATCCAATCCATTTTTGTTTTTCTTTTAACAACCATATTCATTTTAGTTTTTTTTTTGGACATTTATATCATACATGAGACATTTATTTTATTTCTTCTTTTACAATTTATGATATAATGTGTTCACCTAAAAGTTATAAGCAAAAATAAAAGAATTTAATTTCATGAACAAATTAATTTAAAATATATGTAATGATAGTTTTTAATCTAATACATAAGTTTATCAATAACTCTTTTGTAAAATTAAGAAATATAAATTCCATACTATTATTTGTGTAGTGATTTTTTGCTCTAACTTCTCATATTAAAAGTTATAATAGTTAAATTTGTTAGTTAAATTTGTTGATACCCTTAATAAATAGTTAAAAATTATTTATTATATAATTCATAACATAACATTAACAAGTTTAGATTTGTTAGGTTAGATCATTATTTATAAAATTATAAATTAGTATAATCGTCAAGCACAAGGCAAGCCATTCAGATATTGAAAATGGACTTGTTTTTATTTATTTTATTTTTTTTTGAAAAAAAGAATGGACTTGTTTTTATGTAAGGATATATATATATTTTTACTTGTTTTTTTATATTAATAAATATATAGTTAGAAAATTCCTTTCCGTACAAAGATTCATTTTCTATTCATTTAGCTACCATCCCAAGATGTAATTACCTAAAATAAAGATACAGCCACGATAATTTTTTTTTGGATAAAAATATAGCCACGATTAGGGGTGGGCAAAAAACCCAAACCGAACCGAACCGAACCAACCAAACCGAAGTTAAATCGAACCAAACCAAACCGTGCTCTTTATGTAACCCAATTGGTTCATGTTTTACTCAACCCGAACGGTTTGGTTTGGTTTGGGTTTAAACCGAACCAAACCGATAATCCAATATATATATAGTAAAAATATATATGATATATAAATATATATATATATATGTATTAACATATTGTAAATTTTAGATAAAGTTTTGTTTTTCATTTTTTCATAACTTCCATATCTTTTAAAAAAATTATAGATACGATTCAAATAATACTATTTTATATAAAATCATGTAGCATAAGTTTTTATATTCTCACTCTATCGTTTATGAGTTGATTATTTTTTAATAAAAGTATAAAACTGATGTCTTCATATTTTATAACCAACCCGAACTACACCGAACCAAACTAGACCATAATAATATAAACCGAACTAAATCTAAACCAAACCGAACCAAACCGAATTAAACCCAAACCGAACCCAAACCAAAGCTACTTTGGTTTTAATTGGTTTGAGTTTTATAAAACCCAAATTACCCAAACCAAACCGAACCCAAACCGAACCCGAAACTAAACCGAAATGCCCACCCCTAGCCACGATGTTGGCATATCAGCATATGAGAGGATTACATAGTTTGTCCTCACTAAAATTACTGACATGCTTAAGGCTACCAAAATTGATCGGAATGACCAGTAATTTACAGTAGTAAAGATTTGAAAGAAAATCTAAAAAAAAGATATTTACGAAATCTTGATGAAGCTTAAAAATATAATAAAAACTAAAGTTTCATTTATAATTTTATCAACAAATTGTTTTTGTGAAACACACTGATCGCAGTATGTAGGATATTGTTTTGTTTGAACTCTGAATCACCCTAAAATTCATAACTAGGACAAATTATTTCTATCTTTACATTTTTGTAATATATAGAAGAGTTGGATGTTCTCTTAAAAGAAAAAAATGGATGTACCAGTCTTGGAATGTCCATATCAAAAGGATTATTTTCTGATGGTTAACAAAGAAAGACTCTTCAGGAGAAGAACAGACGTTCAAAACCTAACGTCTCAAAACTCTATCCAAACCATTTCGATGTGGACGTTTCAGGTTTCATCAAACTCATTATCATTTCCTTTTTCTTTTGTCTTTGAAAAACAAATATAGATATTCAAATAATATATATGGTTTCCTATAACTGGTAACCAGTTCTTGACTTGTAAGATCTCGTTTACATTGGTGGGCATTAGCAGTTTTTAGTGGTAGAGAGGTTGTACCTACGATTCATTTCGAAGACTTATTAACAGTCTTCCAAAGTCTTTAATAGGCCCATTATGTTTCTGTACTTCCAGCCCATAGAATCTCCAGACCGAGTCTGCATGTCGGTCTGCATAGAGAGTTTTCCTCGACTTATTTTCGTTCGCTTGGTGTAACAATCAACGGAGAAGATTCATAAAATATTTTGATATTTGTACTAGGGGGTTTAGATGGGTACTAGGGGTTTTAGATGGATATATTTTGATATTTGTGCTATATATATATATATGCATACGTATATGTATAAGTAATGGGTACTACGGGTTTTAGATGGATATTTGTATCGGGTATAATGTACTGTAAGGGAGAGTTGGATCGAGATTTGGACTCATTATACAATAGTTGTTCTCTTTCTATTTGGTGTAGGGCGAAATCCTTTGTAACCCTATTAATGGGTTTTATGGTTGGTTTTATAGCTAGTCTTGGGAGAGGAAGTGATATGCTTTAAGTTATAATGCTCATTAATGGCGGAATTAATGGCATATGATATGATGATCGGAGATGCATAATGTATATTGACCATGGTACACAAAGATGACCAAGTAATTAATTGATGAGAATGACAAATATAATGTTGGGCAGGTATGTGGTCAGACTGGTGAGATCAAGGTAAGGAAGATATCTGAAGATGATTTTGCAGAGTTGGTGCCTTCTTAAGATGCATGTTTAGTGATCAGGTGAGACTGAGAGGCAGGGAAATGTGGGGGTTTTGGTGTTAAGGTTTGTTCTAAAGTTTGATCACTGGGTTTCTTTTAATAAAATGGTGCAGTTGGTTTATTTGAATGTTTATTTGTGTATGCTCCTACATAAATAGAGGGGTTGTTCCTCAAAAAGGGAGAGAGAACAAATAAAAGAAAGAAAGGACACAAGAATTAGGTAAAAACTCATACACTAAAGGCTATCAGTTGAAAGAGAATTTGATCCCCCACCTCTTTCAGTCCAACACATATCAATAAATACTTTCAAACAGAAAGAAGCTATGCTGATCTAGTGACAAAACTCCTAACCTACCCATCACACACTTGGACATCAATGGATCTTCAGGAGCAAAAACCTTCATCCCCAGGGTCTAATGACCTTGTTCTTTCATGTGAGACCATGGTTCAAAACCATTCTACGCTTGAGACTGATTGTCAGTCTACTCCTGAAAGATGCCCCTCATTCCCTCAGCGAGTGGTTTCAATCCCTTACTCACCGACTACTCCACCTATATAAGCAATCATCCTCAACTACTGAAAGAATTATCCGCACAAGACAAACCGACAAAATCGTCTCTAACACTAACTATATAATATGTTTTGGTGTTACTTGAGGCAATATTCCTAATCAGGCGAATCTCCTAACTAGCAACTTTTGAGTTTTTGCTCACTAAACTAGCATTCATTAGTACTGTAGGTAAAAATATATAAAAGCAAATAAATATTAAAATGATTAAATCCAAAATATCTTTTTCAAAAATATATTTTCGGAATATTATTTTTCAACTTTTTAAAAAAAATTGGGGAAAACATTACTGATTAAATTACATATTTCCTAAATATTTTGTCTTTTTGAATATTAAAAATAATTATATGAAATTATTGAATATATAACATTTTATGAGTTTTACTTATATGCATATTTATGTAAAATTATTGAATATATAACAGTTTTCTAAAAAAAATTTAAAAAATTAAATATGTATAATATGTTTATAAATTTTAAGTATCAACTTTAAGAAGATCTTCCCGAAACTTTAGTTAAAAGTTGTACATATTCAAAAATATCTTAGTAAATATACATATAATTCAAATTTAGTAAGGTATACATAAATATATATTCATGAGATATTCCTAAATACAGATTAAAAATTCTTTTAGATAGTTTTTCTAAATTTTATGAAAATATTATACATATTTATCAATATCTTTCTAAATTTTAAGAAGATATTAGACATATTCAGTAATATTTTCCTAAATATGCATATTATTGAAATTTACGAAGATATCATACACATTAAAGAAGTTTCCTAAATATTTTTTAAGAAAATAATTTCCAAAAGGTTTTCAATTTTAAATAAAAATAAAATTTGAAAAATAAAATTTGAAAATAGTTTGATAAAAATCCGTAAATTGTTTATTAAAATACACAATTTTAATTTAATATTTATTTATGTATTATATATATATATTGATATAATTGTTATCTATCTCTTTAGTAAAACCTAAGTTGGTCATTGCACTAGTTTGAGAACCAAAACAATGTATATGATTATTTAAAGTCATTTCTCTAATATATCATCATATCATTTATTTCACAAAACTTATACTACCTTTAAGAGCATTTTCAATAAATTTTATTTTTACCTTTATAATAGCTTACATGTATAATTATTTATTCTAACCAACTATTTTTTTCTATAATAAAAATTACTATTTTTCTCTTTCTAACTGAAAATTTTTAACCTAGTTGAATCCAGAAGACTTGAAAGTCCGCGGATGAACTTGTTATCTAGGGCATTCAAATAGATTCTAAAGGATGGACACATATTCACGTCAAGTGAATAGATCAATATGACTTAGTTTCGTATGGCAAAAATATCAAATTAGAAATGTGTTTGCGTCCTAAACTCATTCACTACCACTTGACCATAAGAACTAGTCTGCTATATTTCTTCGATTTATAAAAGAAGAAATATCATTTTTTATTTTTTTATTTACTTTATACTGAGAGTATTATTTTATAGAAATACGTTAGAATATATCCCATTTTAGTGATTTTTTATTATAGAAGAAAAAATCACAAAATATATGGAAAATAGTTTATGATAATATCTCTGCATTATCACTTAGGACGTTTTTGTCAAAACCCTTGGAATCGAGCTAATGTTACTGGAGATGGAGAGCACGTGGTGAGGGATGATGGGTTGGACAGAAAATCACAAGAAAGCAAAAGTGCTAACTATTGAAACACAAAATGACAAGCCCATAATAGTAACGTGCTGTCTTCACGGGTCACCTCTAGCATGCTCACTGTCAATCAAAACCTAACTTTATATTTTCTTTACTAATTTCTTTTTGTCTTATAACTGTTTCTTGATATCAAATTTAATAGATTACATTCAAATTATAAATAAACGGATTAGTTCATATTAGGTATGTAATAGACATTACTAAAGCTTCTATTACATCTGCGATAGGAGATTCTATAACACGTCGAGGAAATGACTTCAGTCTCATTTCAAACCAAATCTCACCCTGAGATCTGTAACATATTCTAGATGAACCCTACTTGGAAATCTTAAACACCTCAGTTTAAATTAAGATAAAGAAAAAGGGTATAAATTGAAGAATGTAGCATGGTACTTGTGTTTATAAAATAATAGTGGTTGCATATAAATCTACTCTCAAGTAAGGAAGTGGAGTAACGAAAATATTCCATCTGAATTATAGACTGGTTTTAAAATCATACTAGAAAACAAAAAGTACATTCCAACAGAATTTGTAGCGTATATAAAGTAATTATAACCAAGAAAAAAAAAAGTAAAAATAAACAAGTTTTTTTTTTTTTTTTATCTCTCCGATCACAAACATAAAGGAGAACCAATCTAAATTCCAAAAGGGTTTAGTTGATTTTATCTTCTTTTTTCATCACCTGGCCTAATTAACAGCTATGATGTCTTCATCGCCTTTGTGTTCTTGGCCTCTGGTACTGTTGTTAGTATTGTTGTGCATGGTGGCCAAAGAATCAAACGGAGCTTCCAACAATGTAAAAGTGGGAAGCATTTCAAAGGTAGAAGATGCTGATAATTTCCATATATATTATGGACAAACCTTCAAAGTCATCAAGAATGCTATTGATGGCAAGAGTTATCTCCTTATTCAGGTTCTTGCATTTTCTCATCATATTGTCTTTCTTTTTGTTGCCAAATGTATCATTTGTGACTGAAAAGAAAAAGTAATATCTGTAGAACACTTCTAGAATGGCGGTTCGGACAAAGTATTGTACTTCCAGGATAAAGTCATATGTGATTCCACTTCTTAACTACTCAGTAGACACTCAATCTTCTCAAGGTATGCTTTGTTATTTTCCCCTGCTTTCTTTCCTCTGTTTAAAATGGCCCTGCCTTTTAAGATTTCTCCTTTTTTCCTATTCAGGAGGCATTCCGGTTTCTTTCTTCGAGGCAAGCAGTTTTTTTCTAGCTAATTAATAGATCTGGTTTGTGTTAAATCAACGACTTTAGGATCACGCTATAGGATGGGCCAAAAATGTAATTTTGTAAGGATGTTAAGAAAAACAAATGTTATGGTTATATCCGCAGCTACTTGGATTACTCGGGAGCTTGAAGGGAGTAACATCGGACGCCGTAGCTTCACCGTGTGTTCTGAAACTGCTTGAGGCAGGGGAAGTAATTAAGTTTGAAAAAGGTGCAGAAGAGGTGTCTCAATTTGCAGCGCACTTCATCAGTGATACTGATCAACTTCAGACATGCAATTTTGCAAACTTTTTTCCACTCAGCGAAGGCACACCTCTTCAGGTGCCTAATTATTAATATCTTTGCACAAATCTATATCTAACCAAAAGTGAAACTTTTCACATTTTGATTTGAAATTATGCTGGCTTTGTATTCTTGATTTAGCGAGCCGAGTGGATCAAATTCCTTGGTGCTTTTGCCAATCTTGAAACTAAAGCCAATCAAGTCTATGATGCGGTTAGTCTTAATCCTCTTTCTTTTCCATTTATGCCTATCACCAATCTTTGTTGTCTATAAAGTTTGTTATGGAGCCTTCCAGGTCAAAGCAAGCTATACTTGCTTGTCTCAAATGGCAGCTAAAAGGAGGACATCCTTCAAACCCATTGTAGCCTGGATGGAGTACGATAATAATGTATGGAATCTTCTTTAGTATGTTGAGGTTCTAAGAATTTTTTATCTCTCACACAAATGATTCATCAGTATGGTTAGAGTGGGGTAGGATATATTACATTAAGAGTTTTTGTAATTTTACTTTTTATCATCGGTTTTGATGTTTTCCATTTTTATATTATGTTTGAGTGTTTTCTTTGTTCTACTAAGTTATATCCCTATATTAGTATTTTATATGACTAATAAAGAAAGCAACTTCCAAAAAATTAATTTCAATCTCCAAGATAGCTTTGTTAAGAAGAAGTTATAGTGTAAATCTTCTATAAAACTGGGGGTCCATGCCTTATTTACATCCAAAATCGTTTCTAAGAAAAATTAGGAGTCAGTGTTTCAAGAATTATGGGTCATTTTTTCTTTTTGGTCATGTTTCTTAAAAATTCAAAGATGAATGTGTATTTATGGTTTTATACTAACAGCAATTGCATTTCATCTTGAAGGGAGGTGTTTGGTGTTTTACAAAGGAGCCACATAAGCTAAAGGTATGCAGTTCAGCTTTCGGCACTTTCAGTTCTTCTTTTGAAAATCTGGAAACATCTTTGAAACTGAACATTATGCACACACAATCAAAACAGTTTGTAGAAGATGCGGGTGGCGAGAATATTGACAAATCTATAAACAAGATCACTTATAATGTCTCTGATCCTGATGATTTGGAAGCACTCCATGCCATTTTATGCGTAAGCGTGTCTGCTATTTTTTTCTAATCACCAGAGAAACTCTTTTTCTTTGACTAGAAAAATTATATATTCAACAGACTGTAGATGCGGTGATCGATGAAACGATATCGACCTACCCTCAGAATTACACACAGAAAACATTCTTGGATAACATAAGCCTGGAGGATAACTCATGTTTTGCGTTTAATCAGAGCATCTGGAGATATGACAAAAGAGTTAGACAGGGAACAACTCTTGGTAAGAAAGTCTTATACATTGTTTAGTTTCTATAGATTTTAGCTGAAACTGTGTGTGTGTTTTCATAATGAAAAGACTGGCATGACGGAGCAATATCACAACCAAACCTTGTACTTGCTGACATGATTGAAGCCTTGTTTCCAACTGGAAACTATACAACCTCCTATTTCAGAAACATTGCCAAGGTAACGAAGGTCTTGAATCCATATATGTAGGAATGACCTAATTTGAATTCAAAGGAATGTTATTTTAATTGTTTTGGCTTTTAGGTTGCATAATTTCTTACCCTCATAATTAAATATGGCAGGGCGAAGGAGTAATAGACATTAGTCCGGATATGTGTGATAGAGACGCATCATTGCCGTTAGTTCCTACCATTCCAGCTTGCGGATGATACTTTATACCTTCACGGTTCTCTGATCTTCCCCCTCCCTGAAACGTAGAACATCTTATTCGATTACATTTTTAGCGATTTCAAACTTTTCTAAGATTTCTGATATAACAATATTGATAAACTACGTTTATTCATGGCCAGTTTTAATTCCTTATGTAATCACACGTGAAATATGTTGTATCTTACGGAAACAACACACAATATTTTAAGGGTCTTCACTTAAGTTTGGTTATGTTACTTATGTATAAACATGGTCTGCATCTACTTTTGACAACAAGGCCAAGTAATTGTTAAAGTTTGGTTTATGTTAGAGACAAATTTGGTTCGCTTATTTCAAACAACTTTTAACGACAACATAGTCCTTGTTTATGTTGTAAAGATTATTTTGCCATTGTTGATCATCTGGTTTTGATTATGTTGCATTTCCAAGTTAGTCTTGGTTCCCAAGTTAAAACCTCCTTTATATTCCTATATATATATATACTTTTAATTTATGGAATTAGACACACTAATTTCTTCTTTTTCATTTATTACTTATAATACAAAAATATTCATTTACTTTAGACAATTCTCGCTCTAAATTCAAATTCATCAAATTATGTAGTAAATTTGCGTCAAAATTAAATTTCATAGAATCAATGAAGTAAAATTGTGCTATTCAATCTTTATATCCCATGTTATATGAAACAGATCGGGTCGTCAACTTTCAAATTACCGAGCGTCAATGACTGACTGAGTGATCTGGTTCGCTGTCCACTCATCTTCTCGCTGTGTACTTGACGACGATTCAGTCTCAAGGAGATTTCTCCCAACACAATAACCAGGACGTTTAGGCTGAGGAATAGCCGTAGTTTCGCTTCCGAGCATCACCATTACCGACGACATTACTGGTCTGTCTTCGGCACGTTCTTGAACACACAATAGACCAATTTGTATGCATCTTAAGATTTCATGTGTGCGGGACGTTGATGATGAAGATTCTTTGATGATGGGATCTATAATCTCTTGCCTTTGTCCTTCATTCCAATTCCTCCACACCTTTGCAAAAGAGATGGAATTATTTAGTGTTAACTATAACTGCGAAAATAATCCAAATCAAGAGGTTATTTAGCTTACGAAACCAAGGAGGTTAAGGTCACGATTTGAGTTGTAGAATCCGTTATTCTTCTTGCCACTTATAATCTCAAGAAGCAAGACCCCGAAGCTGAAAACATCAGACTTCATCGAGAATACCCCGTCCATCGCATATTCTGGAGACATGTACCCGCTGCATAAGGAAGAATAAAAATCTATATGTTACTTACGATGTTTTCTTTAAAATTTGAATTTTAGATAAAATCTCTTTTTTTTGTTTTGTTTTGGAGAACAAATAGCTTACTAAGTTCCCACCACCTTCCTTGTGTTAGCTTCCGTCTCTTCCCGTCCAAAGATCCTCGCCATCCCAAAGTCGGAGATTTTAGGAGTCATATTTTTATCAAGCAAGATGTTACTTGCTTTCAAGTCTCTGTGGATAATCCTAAACCGTGAATCTTGGTGAAGATAAAGAAGTCCTCTAGCAATACCATTGGCGATATCAAATCTCTTTTGCCAACTTAAGTTAGAGCGTCGGATATTATCTACAAATCGATCACAAGCCAAGACATGTTAAACTTATAATCCCCGAATAAGTTAAATTGTTAGAACATACGTTGTTTTGAGTCACTAACCAAAGAGATGAGAATCAAGGCTTAGATTCTCCAAGTACTCATATATCAACATCTTCTCGCCCTTATCAACACAACAACCGAGAAGCCGAACAAGGTTTACGTGCTGAAGCCTGGCAATTAGTCTCACCTCGTTCTTGAACTCACTGGTCCCTTGTAATGACCTTTTCGATAGTCTCTTGACCGCGATTTCTTTCCCATCAGGTAACATTCCCTATTACGTCACATTTACGGTAAAATGAAACCTTGTACAGTGTAGTGAACCAGTGATAGATTTTGAATACGTTGTGAATGATCTTTACCTTGTAAACAATACCGAAACCACCTTTGCCAAGCTTGTTTGCGTCAGAAAAGTTGTTTGTTGCAATGGCAACAGCTTCAAACTCCATCAATGGAAGCTCTAGGTCCTCTGTTTTGCTTTCTCTGGATATGTAACTCTTTCTTGTTACTATCACTTCGTCCGTTAGCGAATCTTGGCAGCTCACTTGATCGACTGTTTCTTTCAGAAACAAAAGACATTTGACTATCAAAACCTACAGACGAAACAAAAGGGAATGAAAGCTATTTATTTACCTATAGGTGTTTGAACTGCTATAGATCTCTTCTGTTTTCTTTTCCAGAACTGGAAAATGAAGATACTTAATAGAAGCAAAGTACTCACTCCAACACTCGAACCTATGATTCTTCCATTATTGGTTATCTTGTCATCTGCAATAGAAACGAGGCATCTATTTTTCTTCTAGTACTTGTCAGAAAAGGAAAATCCCTCCCCAAAAACACTTTGTTCTACTTTTGATAAAACATTTCTTACACATTATTCTACTGTTGATAAAACATTTCTTACACATTATTTCTTACACATGCTTCAAATATTCAATAAAGTGAAGAAATTCATTTGTTATAAAATACTTAAGTTGGGAAGTTGAAAGTAAGTTTTCTAGTTAAGTTAACAATAATAAATTATTTTCAGTTTAATTTATTTAAATAAACTATTATATTTAAATATACACATATGCAAAATAACAGAGTCAGTAAATGTAACACAAACAAAAAAAATTGGGCCAAAATACAATTTTTTTTAGAAAATATAAATTCTTTGTTGTATCTTACTAAAAAAAATTGGAAATCCGTTATATTATGAGAAACTATATATATGGGCTAACTTTAAAATATACTAAAATGAGTTAATCTAATTATCTAAAAATATCATTTGTTTAAAATAATCATCAAACAAAATTTAAAATTTATATACATATTTCAAATCAAAATAATAATTTAAAGTTTATTTATATCAAAAATTGATTAAAAATATACATATATATTCAAAATTTTACTTTTACTAAAATATTTTCCAATAACCATTATTGAAACTGTTTTCAATATATATAAACAAAATACAATACAAAGTCTAATTTAATATACCAACTTAAATTATGGTTTTTATATTTCACATTAAAATTTTAAAATATAATATGTGATTATTTATATGATAGTACATATAAAATATAATTAGTTATATGATTACTTATATGATGGTACATATAAAATACAATTAATTACTTGTGAGTGTTTATGTTACTAAGGTTTTGAGTAGGGGTGGACGTTCGAGTACACATTCGGTTCGGCTCGGGTCTAATTGGGTTTTGAGTTTCTAGGGCCAAAGATTCAGCCTCATTCGGATATTTTTAAATTTTAGTTCGGATTCGATTTGGATCTTTGCAGGCTCGGTTCGGGTTCAGATGCTCCATTTAAATTATTTTTAAAATTTTAAAATTCATTATATATTTTAAAATTTCTCAAAATCTATAAAAAAATATATTATATATAAATTTGACTAACATATGTCAGAATATCTAAACTTAACATATAAATTGATTTGGTTTAACTATTTGGATAGATAACTAATGATTATTTTAAGTATTTTTGGTGTTTTGAATATAATTTACCTATTTTAGATATTTAGTTTTGATTATTTATTTATATTTTCAATTATTTAAACCAACTTAAAAATGCCATATGTTCTGGATATTTTTATATACACTAAAACTAAAAATAATTAATATACATAAGTATATAATTTAATTTCAAATATATTTGGGTATTCGAGATATTATGATTCAGATATAATTTCATTTTAGTTCTGTAGATATCAATATTTTGAATAATTTGGATATTTAATCAATTTTGATTTGGATTAGATTACTATTTTTTTAGATTATGATTGATTTGACTTTTTGGATTCAGATTTTTTATTCATTTTAATATTAACATGAAAAAAATATGGTAACAAATTTTATAAATACATCCGAGTGATTGCATGGATCAAAATCTAGTAACCTCTTAAAATGTAAAGGTAAAAAAAAACTAACCGAGATCAGCAGCTGCTAGTCTGACGTAGAGATCCTGACCTCCGTCAGCAAAATTTCGGATATCCAACAAATCCCCGGTCCAAATCACACATCCTGACCCACCATTACGAATGTCAGTATTAGCGAACGCCTTACAATTGCAATCTTTAAGACACCGTGCTTCACACTCTTCTATCCCAATCCCCCTGTCCACCATCGTCTTCGTAGTATCCGGCAACTTCATATTCTTCAACCGCACAAACCCATCCGTACCGTCACATCTCAGCCTCGTCTTCCTCACGCAACCCTCAAAATCATCTCTCAGATCCCACTTATTCACTGGCTTAAACCCTTGGACACAGTTACAAACCGGCGAGGTGTTGGAATCGCAATAACCGTAACTCCCACACTGTTCGTAGTTATTGCATATATCCTTTGGTGAGTACCATAACGGTCTCCAGCTCTGTAATCTCTCAACCCAAGTTGATCGTTGTAACAACCCGGTGGGGGTTAGGGTTAAGATGGAGTAAATGTTACTTTTTGTGATACGGTACGAGTAAGTTATTTCTTCATCAGTAGCTGTGAAATTTAAAACTAGGTAATCAACCGGGGTTATCTCCGGTATGCCGTTATACCGGATCCCATCCCATGGACCGCTCCGGTACACTATAGACTCCTTGTTGCGTACGTAAACCTCTGGGAACCCTTTGGTTTCGAATTTAGTCGAGAAATCCCCGCTCGATGGATCGTCTGGGGTTTTCCTGGATCTCAAGAATCTGTTTCTTCCGCTTTTAAGATCCCAACCAAGTTTCATCTCCGGAAGTAAAGTATCTGTCGGAAAATCGAAACTCTGCCACAAGTACTCGTTGTTATTGTTGGAGTCTCTGAGCACGAGGTTACCGTTATCGAGAAGCTCTGCGACCACTGGAGTTGTTCTCACGTTTCCTCCTGTTAGGTTAGTGGACCAAACAGGTTTATTGGAATGATCCGAAATGATGAGATTATTGTTGTCGGAGATTTTGAGAGATCCGTTGGACTCTGAGAGAGGAGTGTCTCTGTTTGCAACCCATACGTAGGTTCTGGTAGGGATTTTCTTGTACCAAATCCCGAGATACCAACGAGAACTTGACGTGGGAGTGAAGAAACCAAGCTCGAAGGTTTCACTACGAGATATGATTGTTTTGTTGCTTGAGATAGTGAGAGATTCTGTAGGCGACATAGTGCTGGCAGCAGAGACACCGAAGGCTGGAAACAAAATGAAAACGAAGGCGAATGTGTAAAGATAATGGTGGTTTGGTACACTTCTCATCTCTCTCTCTCTCCCCCTCTACGCCATTAATTGTCTTTGAGTATGAAAATATTTATACAAATATATCTTTGAAGATGTCAATCAAGCATGTCGTGTGGTCAATGTGTGAACGTTATTTACACGACTACTAGTCTCTTTTCTTTTTGTTTCAAGGTATTTTCGTTGAACGTACACGACTACTCTCTACATAACTTTCTTGGTCTTCTTGTTTGTATTTGAAATACTATTGACTATGGAGTTTACCTAGCAGGTAAAACCACTCTTCAGTTCGTTCTTGTGTATCAACCAAACAAACCCAACTTTTTTTTTGAACATAAATAAAAGCTAGAAAATCCATAAAATTAAGCTATTCGGGCCGACAAAAGAACAAGTATACGGAACACAGACGTTTGTAAGTACTCCCTCTGTTTCCCTGAAAAAAAATGTTTACTACAATATTCAGGTATATAAAAATACAATGAATATTTACAATCAAATTTATTTTTTTGATTATATTATACGCTTTTTAATAGTTATTAATTAATAGTATTTAATCAGTTCAAATATTTTTAGTTAATTTTCTTAGAATATATAAAATACTAGGTGTTTTCCTGCACTATGTGCAGTAAAAATATTTAAATTTAAATTAATTTTAATAGATAAATTTAATCTATATTTAAAAATAAATTTTTATTAATATTGTAGATTTTATTTTTCTTATAAATATTTTAATATAAATTTAATTTAATTAAACATAAAATTAAGATAAATATAATTTTATGTATTTTAAATTATATTCAAAAATATGCAAGTATATATTTAGAATTATAATCTTAGATAAATTTTTATATCTGTTTATTTTAATTAAATATATTAAATAAATAATTTTATGTATTTTAAATTATATTCAAAAATATGCATGTATATATTTAGAATTATAATCTTAGATAAATTTTTATATCTGTTTATTTTAATTAAATATATTAAATAAAATTGTATAAATTGAATAATTATCAAAAATAAAATTAAACAGTATTTATAAAATTTGTAGATATATAGGAAAATAATGATTCTACGATTAAAATTTTATAATTTCCTAAAAATTGTATACAGTTTTGAAAATTTTAGTAATAAAATTTTATAATTTAAAAATACAGAACTAATTGATATTTCGAAATATGTATTTTTAGTTAATTTTCTTAGAATATATAAAATACTTCCTCTTATTTTTAGAAAGGAGGAAAGGAAGTATACGTTAAAGATGAAAATTTTCTAATTTTGTAAGACCAATGAAGATTAAAGATGAGAAGGAAAGAGGTTCGAAGAATCGGACAACAACTACCATGAGGATTTCATGATCAACAAATGTTGAAACTTAGTATCGGTTAATAAAATAAATCTAGGCCATATAGGCAATGGCTATTGGACCAGAAATTATGTTGTCAAACTATGAACTTAATATAATTAACATTAAATGTCTGATCTGGTCCGCAAATCTAGGACATCTTAACAATTTGTCCACTCCTACTGGCCTACATACAACCCTTGATAAAGATAAATCCATAAAAAAAACCACAAGATGTTATCCCATACAACCGTGGAGTGTCCATAAAATTCATTTATTGTTTGTATCGTTCACATGCCTTTGTAACTGAACGATACAAAACTCTCGTTCTATTGACACTAAAAACCATGCATATTACGTAAAGACTTATTCTTAGGTTCACCCCTAGAGTGAACCTAAAGGTTCACCCAACCAATAGGAATCACCCATTTCACAATTGATATCTTTTAAAAAAGGAAACAAAATATTATCAAGTTATATTATATTTTTAAAATAAAAAATGTTAAAAATAAATAAAAGTAGTAATATATGCAACAAAAAAAAATTAAAATATTTTAAATCCGTCGTCAAAACGTTAAAAACAATAAATCTTAAAAATACCAAACCCTTAATCCTAAAAAAAGTTTAGGGATTAAGATTAAGGTTTTAGTATTTTTAAGATTTATTGTTTTAGTGTTTAGTTTTTTTAGTTAAAATTTAGGATTATCCAAGTATTTATGATTTACCTAAGGGTTTAGGGTTTAGAGTTTAGGGTTTAGTATTTCGATGATGGCATTAAAAAATATCTAATTTTTTTTGCATATACTAGAGTTTAGGGTTTAGAGTTTAAGATTATACAAGAGTTTAGCATATACCCAAGGGTTTAGCGTATACCCAAGGGTTTAGGGTATACTTAACGGTTTAGGGTTTATGATTTAGGGTTTAGGGTTTATGATTTAGGGTTTAGAGTTTATTTTTTTCGAAGATGTTAAAAATATATTTTTAAATCATTTTTAACTACTATTATTTTTATTTTTTCATTTTATTTATTTTAAAAAACATAATATAACTTGACAATATTTTGTTTCCTTTTTTAAAAGATATCAATTGTGAAATGAGTGATTTCTATTGGTTGAGTGAACCTCTAGGTTCACTCTAGGGGTGAACCCAAGAATAACTCTTACATAAAATGTGTTTGCGACAATTCGTCCGTGGACCCCGACTCGCATTCTTAAAGAGCATCGATCCTAATTCCTCGAATGTGAGTTTTCACTGACTCCTCCATATAAATTATCGATGTGCTTGACATTCTTTAAACCCAAGATTTCACCTTTTAATAACTTTTTCAAGAGGACAAAATGTCACTAATAGACCTACAGATGAAATTATCATGTAACTTAATTATATTTTCGTAATTTTATGATAATAAAACCTTAACAGTCATTCTATTAAAAACAGATAGAATTTTTTTAAAATAAACTTTAGCTCATGATTTCCTTAATACAGGCAAGTCATATTATTTTGCATTTTCTGGATTAGAAAACACTAAAAACAATTATAGTGAACTATTTTATCATAAGTTGCTAGAGGAAGAAAGTTGACCAAAAAAGAATGTTATTGTCTTTTTTATTTGTACATGATCCTTGACTCCATGCCGGATTAGAGTGAGCATTTGGTTTTTGGTTTGGTTCTCATTCGGTTCTTTTGACTTTTTGGTTTTTATGGTTACAGATTTAGGATCCGTTCGAGTATTTAAAAAATTTGGTTTGACTATTTTGCTTTTTGGTTCGAATTGGATAACAAAGTTAAAAACCGCCTAATATCCAAGATAATTTAGATCTCATTCGGTTATGGTTTTTAGGTTAATTCGGGTAAAAAAAGTAAAAGAAAATGGAGTTTTCTGGATTTAAATATCATATTTCTAGCTAGATTAAAAATTTAGATAATTTGGATAATTTAATTGTTTTGGATAAAACATATTCTGGTTAAAAGTATATCAATTATATTATAGAAATTTGGGTAATCATTCAGTTGACTTTGGTTCGATTTTATTTTTTGTTTTAAAAATATAGGACCGATCGAAAAATTGATAGGATTCAAACTCAAATTGAACCTCATTTTACAGTCGGTTGGTTTTATAGCTCCAGATTAAAATATTTTTATGGATAGTTTGGTTTATAATTAGTATTTTTAGATCTCTCTCTCTCTCTCTCTCTCTCTCTCTCTCTCTCTCTCTCTCTCTCTCTCTCTCTCTCTCTCTCTCTCTCTCTCTTTATATATAATTATATATGCATAGTTGTATATCATAAAGAAGAAAAAAACGGTCCCATTTCTCTCTCTGACGCGCTTACCAAGACAGTCGTGTTTCTTCGACGCCGGTAGAGCGAGAGCTCGCCGGCGTCGCCTCTACTCAATCTTGCTCATTGTTTCTATTGCTACAAGTCAAAGCTCTCGTTCTATCATTTATTCTGCCTTTACTCAATCATTTATTCTGGATCTGGAAATTTCAAAACTAGAGAAGACCTTCGTGGTCTTTGCTCGGGTTTTGGAGACCACCGGACCTGCATCTTTCACCGGGGACTCCTGGAAACGCGGTACAAATACCACCTCTCCCCACCTCGACCCACGGAAGGGATGGCCCTCTCTCTGCAACAGACCTGCAACTCGCTCTGCTTGCACAAATGGCGCCTCACTTCACCTCCTTCCCTTCACTGAGTTTAACCTTCCACTGTGCTTTAGATCTGAGAAGAGTCCCATGGATTTCTTTGGATCTGAGCTACTCTCAGATAAAGCTCAAATCTCAGACTTTAAGAACGCCTCAAGCCACCGCAGCTCTTCAACTTCATGTTACAAACGGGATTCCGTATCTCTTTCCGGTTGCTGCTTAATCCCTAACTTTTCGATCTTCACAGCCCCCTCTCCTCCATCTTGCGCCACCACCCTTCATCCCGCCGACGAGGTGTGCCCTAATTTCGCCGCACGCACACTGCGCAAGCTCAGATCTGTTGAACGTGATGCTGACATCAGCCCTTCCACTTCCTCTATATGGGCCAGGCCCAAGTCATTTTCAAAAGGTGTCAGTCCTTTCTCTATCTTTCAAAATATTAATTTGAAGATGAGGTCCAAGCCCAGAAGTTATCTTTTGCTTTTGGTTATAGTTAATAGTTTTTCAATGAGTCTCGATGGATTCACCGAACCTTTGATCCAAACTATTGTGAACGCAACGTTATATCCTTCAATTCAGAAGCGATCTTTATTTTTGTGGGTGCCAGTGGATTCACCAGTACCACCATCTAAGACCTTCTCCATGAGAAGAGTCGTCCCTCCTGCTACAAAGCAGATGAAGTTGTCAAAATCTCTAACCGTTTTGTTATCTTGTGGAGCGGTCTGTACGGGGCCTGAAGATGCAACGGATTTCGTTTCGACGATATTCCGAGGTGTGGATTGTCTATCAACGTCACGATTCAAAGTGACTAAGTTTCAACTTTCCGGCTTTGCCGTGAACTTTACTTCGACGCATTTGAGTCTTACTCAGAATTCGCTGTCAATTTATCCAAGAGGTTTCTCTACTTTTATCTTTTATGTTATATTGTTGTCGCTTTGTACTGTTAGTGGAGCCATGATTACTTCTTCTTCAAAGTGTAGCCCGAATGTTTAAGTTTTAATGAAAGCGGTGTTTCAAAAAAAAAAATTAGTATTTTTAGAATATTTGTAATTTTTAAAATTAAATAGAATTAATATTTGAAGTATATAAACTGTGTTTTGGATAATCAGATACACATTGGTTCACGATTTAATTTGGTTTGTTTCTCGGTTCTAAAAATAAAATCGTTTGAATATTTGAAAGTTTTGGGTATATTTTTTCAGTTCGGTTTATACGCCCAAGTGATAGCGTAGTGCTAACAATTGAGGCTGCTGAACACTTTAAATTAAATGTCAACTTCCCACCTTAAAACCACTTGCTGCTGAGGGGAGAGAGAGGGCCAGATCACACTTATATATAAGATCTACATGTATCTTCCCTCACACCGACACAAAACATAAATATACACTAAGAAGAACAAGATGGACAATCTGAGGTTATGTGAAGCAAACAACGCTCCTCTAACGCCCATAACGTTCTTGAAGAGAGCTTCAGAATGTTATCCAAATAGAACTTCCATAATCTATGGAGAAACTCGTTTCACATGGCCTCAGACCTATGACCGTTGCTGTCGTCTCGCTGTTTCTCTCCTATCTCTTGACATCGCCAAGAATGATGTCGTATGTCTCTCTCTGCAACGAATCTTTTTATTTGTTTATTTAAAGTTTATTATGTTTTGTTCAAAAAAAGTTTATTATGTATAGTAGGTTTTATCAAACAAATCTGAATATAAGAAATAATTCTATTTCACTTTAACTTGGATATACGACTATGAGACATGACATAAATATGTGTTTAGGTATCCGTTCTTGCCCCAAACATACCGGCCATATATGAGATGCACTTCGCTGTTCCCATGGCTGGAGCTGTCCTTAACCCTATCAACACCCGCCTCGACGCAAAATCCATCGCCGCAATCTTCCGCCACGCACAGTCCAAGATATTATTCGTAGACCGCAACCTAGAGACCTTAGCTAGAGCCGCGCTCTATCTACTACCCGACGAAGAACAGCTGAACCTGCTGGTCATATTCATTGACGAGCCTGATTGCCCTAAGAGGGTTTCGTCCAATGAGTTAGACTACGAGGGGCTCATCCGTACGGGAGAACCTTCGTCCTCCTTGGTTGCACGTATGTTCCGTATTCAAAACGAGCAGGATCCCATCTCGTTAAACTACACATCGGGTACCACGAGCGAACCAAAAGGTGTGGTGGTTAGCCACCGTGGAGTGTATTTGAGCTCTCTGAGCGTGATTATGGGCTGGGAAATGGGGACATTCCCGGTCTACCTTTGGACTCTGCCTATGTTTCATTGCAACGGATGGAATCTCACATGGTCGGTGGCAGCACGTGGGGGCACCAACGTCTGTATCAGGCATGTGTCTGCCCCGGAGATTTATAAAAACATAGAATTGCATGGCGTGACGCATATGTGTTGTGTTCCTACAGTCTTCAACATTTTGCTTCAAGGAAATCCACTTGACATGTCACAAAGGTCCAGGCCGGTTCAGGTTTTGACCGGAGGTTCATCGCCTCCTGCTGCCCTTGTAGAGAAAGTTCAGCGGCTCGGTTTTCAAGTGCTGCATGTCTATGGGCTCACGGAGGCCACTGGTGCTGTTCTCTTTTGTGAGTGGAATGACGAGTGGAACAGGTAATATATATTCGTTGGTACAAAAAGTTTATAATAGCATCATTACTGGACTCTCTCAAAAAGAGTTTCTTAGTAAAAATTATTAATTATATTTTTTGATCAAATTATTTATTTATATAATTAAAATTAGTTGTAACAAATTAACTTGTTCAATGTTAAAATGACACGTTGGTTTGAGGTATCTTGATTTTGATGAGAGTCTCTTCACAAAGAAACTTATCTCATAAATTCTCCTACTATATCATTTTTTATTAATTTTATCATGAGATTCTCTCATAAGAATTGCCCACTGTGGATGCTTTAAGTCATGTTAAATGTTATTAAAATCGATTTAACATTTATATTTATACTATTAAAACAGACTACCAGAAAAGCAACAGATGGAGATGAAGGCAAGACAAGGGGTAGGCATCTTAACCCTGGCTGACGTTGACGTAAAGAACACGAAAACTCAGGAGAGTGTCCCACGCGATGGGAAGACAATGGGAGAGATTGTCATGAAAGGAAGCAGCTTAATGAAAGGGTATCTAAAGAGTCCGAAAGCTACATCTGAAGCGTTTAAGCACGGATGGCTCAACACGGGAGACATAGGTGTGATCCATCCAGATGGGCACATACAGATCAAAGATCGGTCCAAAGATATTATCATATCTGGAGGTGAAAACATCAACAGTGTTGAAGTTGAGAATGTTCTTTATAAGTATAAGAAAGTGCTCGAGGCTGCTGTTGTGGCCATGCCTCACCCTATGTGGGGTGAAACCCCTTGTGCGTTCGTTGTTCTAGAAAAGCGTAAGACTAGTCAAGGAGACTGTGATGATCAGTTCATGACAAGAGAATGTGATTTGATTAAGTATTGCCGTGAGAATCTGCCTCATTTTATGTGTCCGAAGAGGGTTGTGTTCATGGGAGAACTACCTAAGAACGGCAACGGAAAGATTCTTAAGCATAAGTTAAGAAATATCGCTAAAAGTTTGGTTCTTAATGATGACAATACTATTGGCATTAAGCACTAAATATCATCCCCTCATGCAAAATCCCTACGGAAAATATATGTGAGATATTAGATATCTGATACTTATGTTTCGATTAGTATAAAATTATTTTTGAATAAACATATTATAAGTTTTATTATAAATAACTGTAATTTACCGAAGCATTTAGATTTTATTAATATTTTTATTCTTTGATTGAACTTAATTTAACTCAGTTAAATTTCATTGAATCCGGTTAAACCATATTGATCCATGACCCAAAACATTTTCGGTTCAGTCATTTGGGCAAGTTTTTAAAACACTGCATCCAGGCTCTAATGCATCCAAAAATGTTACATTGATAAAAATGAAGATCCAAATGATCATATGCTTGTTGATGCATGGTAATGTGATGTGGGGCATTCTTGAATGGCTAGATATGTCTTTTTGTATACCTTTCAGAAAATATTAATTGAGAATATTTGATTTGATTAAATATTATTGATAGTTATTGAAAATTTTATAATAAAATAAATAATAAATTTAGTTATAAACATTTATTGTATTTTTTATTTTGCTTGAATAGTCTAGAAAATCATTCTTTCAAGAAGGATAAACAGATTTTCTCGGGGTACAAATTACCGGACGTCAATAACTGAGAGGGAGATTTGGTTCACTGACAATTCATGAATAGTCTAGAAAATCATTCTTCTAAGAAGGATAAACAGATTGTCTCGGGTTACAAATTACCGGGCGTCAATGACTGAGAGGGTGATTTGGTTCACTGACAATTCATCATCGCGCTGTGTACCCGACGACAATTCGGTCTCAAGAAGACTTCTCCCAGCGCAAAAACCGGGCTGTTTAGGCTGAGGAATAGCCGTAGTTTCGCTCCCAAGCATCACCATAACAGTCGACATCACTGGTCTGTCTTCAGCACGTTCTTGAACACACAAGAGACCAATTTGTATACATCTCAAGATTTCATGTACTGTCCGGAGTGCTGATGATGAAGAATCTATGATGATTGGGTCTACGGTCTCTATCCCTTTTCCTTCTTTCCAGTACCTCCACACCTGTCCGTAAAAATATAGAATCTTTCATTTAGTGTTATGGCGATATAAGATGCAGTGAAACAATATCAAATTTAGTTGTTCTCAGCTTACAAAATCAAGGAGGTTAAGGTCACGGTTAGAGTTGTAGAACCCTTTACTCCTCTTGCCAGTTATAATTTCAAGAAGCAAGACCCCAAAGCTGAAAACATCCGACTTCATAGAGAATATCCCGTCCATTGCATATTCTGGAGCCATGTAACCGCTGCATAAGGTATAATAAATTCATATTTTATGATGTTTTCTAGTTGGTTTAGATTTAAGACGAAAACTCTTTTGTTGTTATGGAAACAAATAGCTTACTAAGTTCCAACCACCTTCCTTGTGTTAGCTTCTGTCTCATCCCGTCCAAAAGATCCTTGCCATCCCGAAATCCGAGATTTTTGGAGTCATATTTTTATCAAGTAAGACGTTACTTGCTTTCAAGTCTCTATGGATAATTCTAAACCGCGAATCTTGGTGAAGATAAAGAAGTCCTCTAGCAATACCATTGATAATGTCAAATCTCTTTTGCCAATTTAAGGTAGAGCGTCGGATTTTATCTACAAATCGATCACAATTTTAAAACATGTTAATCTTATCCCCGAATAAGTTACATTGTTAGAATAGAAGTTATCTTGAGTCACTAACCAAAGAGATGTGAATCAAGGCTTAGATTCTCCAAGTACTCATATATCAACATCTTCTCGCCCTTCTCGACGCAACAACCGAGGAGCCGGACAAGGTTTATGTGCTGAAGCCTAGCAATTAGTCTGACCTCATTCTTGAACTCATCAGTCCCTTGTAGAGACATTGTAGATAGTCTCTTTACCGCAATTTCTTTCCCGTCAGGTAAAATTCCCTATTACAGACATGTTCGATTATAGAATGAAAACCTTGTACATTGATAGATTTTGAGTACATTTATGAATCATTTTTACCTTGTAAACAATACCGAAACCACCTTGTCCAAGCATGTTAGCGACAGAAAATCGGTTTGTCGCCATGGCAAGAGATTCAAACTCCATCAATGGAAGCTCTAGATCCTCTGTTTTGCTTTCTTCGGATATGTAACTATAGCTTGTTAATATCACTTCGTTTATTAGCAAATCTTGGCTTCGCACTTGATCAACTGTTTCATTCAGAAACAAAAACTTTTGAACTTTCAGAATTTACAGACAAAATAAAGAAAATGAGTCATTGATTTACCATTAGGTGTTTGAATTGTTATAGATCTCTTCTGTTTTCTTTTCCAAAAGCCGAAGGTGATGATACTAATTATTAGAAGAAAAATGGCCACTCCAATACTCGAACCTAAGATTCTTCCATGGCTTGTTATCTTGACATCTGCAATATAAACGAGGCACAATAGTACGTACTTGTCAAAAAAAAAGGTCACTCCCTTGTACTTATGATAAAAACATTATACTAGACCTAAATATAAATATTTTTGGTGTTGAATCTAAGCTTAAACCATACTTAATATTGAGATATACTGTTTGTGCCTAATATAGTAATCATCAGTAGCTTCGCTTAGTAATGCAATTAAAAAATATTAGATAGATCTTTAGTTTTAACATTGATTTTTTGAAGCAAAAAAATTATGGATTTATAGTGATCTAAACATCAACTTATATCTTAATATTTGAATGGATATTTAACCACATATCTTATATTCTGAAAATTTCCTAGTATCACACCCCTACAATTAGGTGATCTTAGCTGAAACTCTTGAGATCAATAGCAAAAAATATTAAATGCTATTACTTCAACTTAGTAGAAAGCAATCCAATCACATGCTTTGATCTTATTTCTTGGACAACAGACAATTATATTAGTCTAAAGACCCAAAAGAAATTAATCTGTTACAACCACCGGAAGTAAATGTTAAAGGGGTGAAGACATCCACAGAAATGCTTCACTTTAGATAGAAGTGTTAAAAGGGGTGATCACATGCTTTTGATCCTTAACTAAGGTAGCCTCAACTAAAACAAAACCCTTAAAAAGGCATGGGAGAAAGAACTAACCGAGATCAGCAGCCGCTAGTTTAACGTAGAGATCCTGACCACCATTTGCATATCTCCTGACATCCAAAAGCCCTCCCTTCCAAATCACACAACCCGACCCGCCGTCACGAATATTCCGTGTTAGCATACGCCGTACAGTTACAATCTTGTAGGCACTTGGCTTCACACTCCTTCAACCCAATTCCTCTGTCCAAAACCGTATCCGTAGTATCCGGCAGTTTCATCTTCTTCAGAACCACAAACCCATCTCTACCATCACAACTCAGCCTCGTCTTCCTCACGCAACAGCTGAATCATCTCTCAAAGCCCACTCTTGCTCGTTTCGTCGCTCAAACCCTTTGATGCAGTTACAGTTCGGTATGGTGTTGGAATCGCCATAACCGTAACTCCCACACTGTTTTGTACTTGTCGCATATGTCCTTTGGTTGGTACCACAACGGTTTCCAAGTCTGCGATGTCTCGATCCAGTTCCGTCGTTGTATGTTTCCCGTCGAGGTTACGCTTAGTATGGAGTATACGTCGGGTTTGGTCATTTGGTATGAGTAAGTCACTTCTTCGTTACTCGCTACGAAAATGTAAACCATGTAATCAATCGGTTTCATCTCCGGTACGCAGCTAAACCGGTTTCCGATCCATGGACCGCTCCGGTAGATAATTGACTTTTTGTTGAATACGTAATACTCAGGGAACCCCTGGTTTCGAGTTTAACCGAGAAATCGCCGCTCGATGGATCCTCCGGATTTCTCCAGGATCTCAAGACTCGGTCTAAACCGGTTTTTTTATCCCAGCCCAGTTTCATATCCGGAAGCAAAGTATCTGTTGGAAAATCGAAACTCTGCCACAAGTACTCGTTGTTATTGTTGTTGGAGTCTCTGAGCACGAAGTTACCGTTATCGAGAAGCTCTGCCACCAGTGGAGATCTCATAGTGCCAACGGTTAGATTCGTTGACCAAACAGGTGTGTCGGAGGAGTGATCGAAAAATGACGAGGTTGTTGTCTGATGATATTTTGAGAGATCCGTTGGGATGAGACAGTGGGTTGTCTCTGTTGGCAACCCATACGTAGGTCCTGGTAGGGATTTTGCTGTACCATATCCCGAGATACCAACGTGAACTTGTTCCGGAGTGAAGAAACCGAGCTCGAAGGTTTCGTTACGAGATACAATGGTTTTGTTGTTTGAGATTGTGAGAGACTCTGTAGCAGATAGTGTGTTGGCATAGACACCGAAATATGGAAACGAAATGAAGACGAAGATGAAGATGATGTAAGGATGGAGGTAGTTTGGTACATTTCTCATATTTTTTCTCTCTATTACCCTCTACGCCATTGTCTTGAGTTATGAGGAGATTTTATACACACACACATAGATGTAAGACATGTTGTGGGTTCAATGTGTGAAGTATACTTCCACGACTTTTCTCTACAGCATGTTTCTGGTCTTCTTGTTTGGTATTCGAAATATCAAAGATCTGTTGAATATAGAGTTGACCCGTCGAATTTTAATGTTCTTCCCTAGTTTTCCATTTTCTCAATAAATGTCTACCAACCAAGCATATCCAACTTCAATTTCTATCACTATTGCTATCATTGACCACAAATCCAGAACACATACTTAAATTCTATCACTGTTGCTGTACAAAGTTTCTAGGAACATGGCTAAAAGAAAAGTTGTTAATTAAGGATGTCTTGGACCATTATTATTGTCTCATTGATGGTAGAGTCTTTCGGTCCTCCTGCTGATGTTCATTGGAGCTCTTGAATAGTCTACTCACAATCACCTAGAAACAGAACGTTCTTGTATGATAGCCAGTTTAAGTGTTGAACACTTAAATTGCCTTTTTTAGTTCCTTAAATTAAAATAACAAACATGTAAAAAGCCTTAAATTGGAATCTATATATATAAGTAGACTATTCTGGCTGCTCATTCCTCCACGCCACTTTGGAGATAGGGGCTTTTTGCGCCACGTGTCGAAA